>NC_049259.1:7729735-8037785 GCF_011100685.1 Canis lupus familiaris | reverse complement strand
ACATATAAATAAAATCTTAAAAAAAAAGAAGCAAGCCAGGGTAATCATATATCACCTGAGGGATCTCAATTAAAATAATAAAATATAAAATAAAATAAAATAAAATAAAATAAAATAAAATAATAAAATAAAACTAAATTAAATTAAATTAAATTAAAAAATAAAATAAAATAAATAAAATAAAATAAAATAAAATAAAATAATAAAATAAACCTCAAATGTAGTCAAGTGTTATCTAGTGTTCTGAAGAGGAAGAAAGCTATTATAGCTATTATGTACCTTATGGAGAAAATGATGTGGGTTATGTAAGTTTCCTTCAGGCCTGAGGCATACTGTTGTTGGCTATGAGTTCAATGTCAATGAACCATCAATACTGGAGCTCCAGAAAAAGGAGGAGGAAATTTGCTGATCTGTTTGTGAGGCTACTCTGGAAGATGCTAACCTGGCATCTATGGAGTTTGACAAAGCCAGGAAGAGATGGAAAAGTGGCTGCCTTTGTGGATTCAGCCACAAATGAAAAAACATTATTGTTGTGAGAGGCTGAAAGTCAACGAAATTTATGGTCATATAACCCTGGTGTCAGGAAAATGTTAAACCCCTCTTGGCTAGTGCTGGCCAGCTGTCATTTTTCAAAATGTGATTCAACTTATTTTTTTAAAAGTAACATAATTAATTATGCTGTTTAACACTTATTAATGAGTCAATGTAGCTAAACATAGAATAAATCAAGAGTTTGAGTAAACTTAGTAAGTTGAGAGTAAACTGAAAAATAATATCCAAATGAGAAAAAAGAAATATTGTAGCATGTCTTATAGCTAGAAGGAAAAAGAATGTGCCCTACCTCAACAAATTTATCAACTATAAAATCTGATTATCTCAGTCTATGAAAATACAAGGAAGTAAAATAATCTTAATTATCATTAAACTAGTAGGGAGAAAAATCTTCAAAAATTTATCATGAGCAGTAAAGGTTAACAATAATAATAACAATAAACATCTAAAGGAGGGGCTTATTAGTACAATGTAAATCTTTATCATTTTAATTTAATCAACACATGATGACATTATAGTGTAAGTACCCTCTATGCACTTTATCTAGTCTAGTTGTATATCTCACCTGACATAAAAAACAGTGCTAATAACTCCACAGATGCTCCAAAGAATTTAAAACTGTACACAACTCTGGTTTTAAGTTATTGGGAATAGTATCAATTATTTCTTCTTCACTATATTCACTAAACCTAAAATCTATCTTGTTTCAAGTGTAAACCAGTAGCACCATAATAGGACTCTGACAAAAAACAATAATTGATGGACCTGATGTCCATGTCTTTTTCTGTCTTTTGCTTACTTGCTTTTACCTCTTTCCTATTTTCATTTTATATAATGCTTTAATTGCTCCTACCTCTATAGGAAGCTATACATCTAACCATTTTGATTATAATCTGCATTTAAGAGTCACATTAAACTTTGAATTAGAAATTTAAAATGATTCAACAAAAGGAAGGAACAAAAATATTAGAAAAATAGCTACCACTTAATTGCTAATCTGGGTCTACTTAGTATGCTTTTTACCCTCTACTCAGTAGAATTCTACAGGACTGTACATGATAAATCATTTCCACATTGGCATTGAGCCCTAAAAGGATGTTTGCCTTTAAAAACAAAAGAGCAATAGCATAATAAGGATATATATTCAGATATTGAGACCCAGACTGGCCAGAATAAGGAAAATATAGGGAAAGAGGATGAAAGGAACAGAAGAACTAGAAAGCTCTACCGTCTGTATGGTGATACACCTGTTTGTCTATTTTTGAGTCAGAGACTCTTTGCCATATTATTCTGACACATGTTATCATCTTCACATAATATTAGGGAACTTTTAACATTTTGTGGCACAGTTTTGTTCTTTTATTCTCCCAATGTTTCATATACTTATTTTACATAATAATGCATTATAATCATTACTTTTTATAAAGAATGAGTTTGGAAACCCTTTATCATTTGCATAATCATTTCTAACTTTGCAATTAATATAACCAGTGTCACAGAATTTTTTATGTAGATTTTATCAGAGAAGGAAAAAAGTGGTATCAGTGAAACAGCCTCTGAGATTATTTATTTAATTAAATGAGTTGAAATCCCTTTAGAAAAAATTCATTAGGGCACCCTAATTCCTTACTGTAGTAATAATGTTAAGAATTATCTTAGCAAAGCATCTTCTTTCAGGTAATCTATTCATTTCCCATCCATTATATTTTTATGAAATATCAAAGATGTATTGCATGTTATTACTTTGTTAGACAATTTGCAAAGTGTAACCTTCAGATTTCTTTTGTAGATTCTTTGTTTTTTTGACATCAGTTAATGCTCCATCTGCCTTTCTAAATACCTGTCATAACGAAATAATGTGTTTTAGTTATACTCCAAACTAATTTCATGGATATAACAAATCTCAAGATTAGTTAAGAATCTATACTATTTAGGTTCTTTCTCATTGCATCTGTATGAAATTTTCTTTCTTTGCAACAAAGAAGACAAAGCCATTTTATCCACCAACGCTTTCCATCTACAGAATCCTCTTTACTGAAGAAAAATGTTTACTTTGTTTTAATTAAGACAGACAAGACATTGTCTAAAGGCTTGGGTACAGAGCAATTGCCCATATTTTACACTCATTAATAGGAGAGGAAGGGACACATCAAGGATCAAAAGCCTTAGATAAGGGTGAGCCTTGCAGGTGGCCTGACTATAGATCTATTCTGAGGAGTGACTGCCACCTTATATACCCAATCTCAGGTGTTAAGCAGAAATAAACATTACAAGATTGTATTATATGTGGGGGCTAAGCCTATTAATATTCCAGCTTGCTCTCTGCTCATTAGTTCCAGAAGGGCAGGGCAGCCTGAAGGTTATTAGGTGCTCATTAAGAAAAGCTTTAATGTGATAAACCAGGGACAGAAAATAATAGTATTAAAATCTCATGATACAATATTTAATGATCTTAGTCTGAAAGCTGATGTTAAATAAGAGTTTTAAAGTATCATTCTTCATCAGGGTTTCGAAAAGTAATTAAAAGGCAGTTAATGTACTGCCATTTTTCATTTCTCAAGAGATATATAAAAAAATTAAAAATAGTTATAAAAGATTTTTTAGTCTTATTTAAGTTTAAACTACATAAATCAGACTGTGCAATCAGTAAGCTTTCTCCCTAGCACTTGATATTCCGTTTCTAAAATATCTACATATCCTTGGTTTCCTAAAGGGTCAAAATCTATTTGATCCTGATTTTTAGACCAAGACTTGATTGTAAGAGTGTAGCAAAAAAATCATAACATCAATCATAATCTTTACATCTTTTTTTTTTTTAATCTTTACATCTTATGTGCATACCCTGAGAAGAAAAAGTAACCATCTTCATTCTTTACTTTTTATTTGTTGAAGAAAAAGGCAAAGAAGGTTGTATATGAAAGAAAATATATTGCAACATGGCCTAAAATCTTCAAGTTTGGGGAAAAGTTTCTCATTTGAAAGAGGAGATGAACCAAACCATACTTAAAGGAGGTCATGAGCTAATCTCCAAGTAATGCTCATATTTAAGCTTTCACCCACTTCTCATCAGAGACCTAACCCACCACCCCAGAGCTCCTGTATTCTTCAAAAGCACAAGTCAGCACAGATTTGGGCCTCTGGTGCCTGTTTATTCTGAGGGCAGTTAGGGCACAGTTGCTTTATTTAAGCTTCTTCTTTACTATTTGATTCACATTTTAGATGTAGGCTCCGTTACTTGTATATTTCCTGAATCCATTTTTGAGATATTATTGTTATTTATGTTATGTATAATTAATATATACTTGAAATATAATACACTATCATAAATATTTATAACATATTATCACAATTACTAGAATATTTTCTATAAAAGAGTATAACGGAAGACTACAGTTTAAAATCCCCAAAGACATTTTGGATGTATAAGTAATACATAACAATTCTGCCCAGTTGGAGAATTTCTAAAATGCAATTGCTTAATGTTCTGTAAAGTATTCACAAAATTATTAAAGATAAAAAATATTATACTCATCTCTAGTAAGTAGCTAAATATGTCACATGTGGCTTCTAACAATTAACTGTGATTATATTAAAATCTCTCCTAAGTTAAACATAAATTAATTTAAGGTGTTTATGATATGTGTGGTTAACAGTGCTAAGGAAAACTAAAACAGTTTGATTTTTTTGTCATTTGTTTAAAGCACCTCCTTTCTGTAACTGTTCTGATAACATATATCTATATTCTTTCTGTGAAATTTAATGATATTATTTTTTAGCTTCTGGGATCGATAAGGCAAAATTAGATCATCTAGAATGGAAAGAAAGTACTCCGGAAACAGACTGCGGAAACATTGCTTACAAAAGTACTATCAAGTGGGTTATAAAGATTCTTTACTTTTCAATGCTTTCAATGGTTTACCTTTAAATGCATGTACATGATGGTTCTTTTGGTAAATTTTTATACTTTCTAAGATTTCATCATGTTATTGCAAGCAAATCAGTAAGAGAAACTCAACCACATTGAAATAGCACAAAGATCTACTGCTTCTTCATACAGAGCATATATTGTTTCTTTAGTAAAGAAGCTTAACAGGACCAAAAACAAAAAAAAACAAAAAAAAAACTGAAGCATCCACTGACATGTCACACATAGCTGTTCCTTGTGCCATTAGAGTAATAGTAGTTGGACAGTGACTGTAGGCTAAGTAGCATTCCCCAAGATTCATTCACATAGCACCTCAGAATGTGACCCTATTTGGCAACAGGGCCTTTACAGATGTAATTAAGGTAAAGATTAAGATAAAGTCATAAGAAATTAAGATGGACCCTCAAATGCAATGGGAGTGTCCTTATGAAAGACAGAAAATGACCTAGACACACACAGGGAGAAGAAAGACACTGGCAGGGATTGGAATGATACTATCACACACAAAGGCATATCTGGGGCCACCAGAGCCTGGAGAAGGTCAGGAGTCATCTTCCCCATGAGTCTTCTGAGGGAGCATGGTGCAGATGACACCTTGATTTCAGACTTCTAGCTTCCAGAACTATGAAAGAATAAATTTGTGTTGTTTTAAGCTATCACATTTGTGGTATTTTGTCATGGCATCCCCAGAAAACAAATACAAGTAGTAACTTAAAAATGGTTACTAAGAAAGGGAGTTGTTAGCTGGGAGAAGTTTCAGAGGACAAGTTTTGAAAACAAAATTTAAGATTGATTCTTAATATAAAGTTATGAAGGTGAAGTCTATTTACACTGTGAGTAAAAATCTGAGTCACAAATTACACATTTATAAGACATGAAAACTTATTGAAGGGATATGAAAAATATAAGGGATATGATGAATACAAATGGCAATGAGCATGGGAGAAGGAGAACAGATATAGGTGTATGAAGACATCAGTTAATTTATTAATTTGTTTTCATAAAGTCAGAGAAAACGTTTGATTGGAAGGAACCGTAAAGGTTACCAAGTTTTCTATTTGAATATCTCATCAGATACTTGAATCTCTTTAAAATTCTTTCTAAAGTTACTTCAGCTTCTTTTTCAATAACTTCAGTAGCAGAAAAATAATTCCATTTTTAGACAACCTTGTCAGTATCTTTATTATAATAAGCCCCAAACCCCTGTTCTGCATGGCAGACCTTCAAATACTTATCTCTTATTCAGGCAAAAATTCACACTTCCTTCTCAAATTCCTTATATGATATGATTCATTTTCTATCTTTCTCTTCATCCAAATGAAACTCTTATGAAAACAATATGACTCATCTATGGATTTCTTAAAATAAGAATTCTAAAATTAAACAGAATTCATTTGGCGCTTCTAATCAATCCAGTAGAATTAGATTGGCTTCACTACCTACTATCTTTACATTATTTCAGTTTCAATTACTTTATCATTGTTAACAGTCAAGTTACACTTTTAAAAATGCAAACATCACTGGTAGAATTATTTTACATGGATGCTTCTATATTTTTATTCTCCTATTGTTTTCTGGGCTGAAAGGCAACACATTTATCTATCACTTTAATCATTAGATTCTAATAAATCTCTATACTGATGTTTACCAAATTTGTACTGCAGAGGGATAGTTTTCCTGTTTAATTCATTAGAAATGTGGAGGTATGTCTTCTACCTTCAAATATTGTTATACTTAAAATGTCACTAATTTGTAAATTAAGCTAAATCTTGAATTAATAACTTCTTTCTCTTCTGACAGTGACTTCCTTTATCCAGATTATACTAGTAAGTAAATTCCCCATTCAAGTAACTAGTTAATACTATTCCTGATTGTGCAGATTGGAACATCTATACCATGCAAAGGAGATTTAATCAACAGTAACTTTGGTCATTTGATATGTAAACGAAAAATAAATTAAACCATTGTAATAAACTTATGAATAAAGTTACCAAGTAATTTCTTTCAAATGAATGTGAAATTAACTCATACACCTACTCATGGCTAAAAAGTTATACATGCATGAAATATTTATTAGGAAGGCATCTGCCTGACCATGGAAAAACCTCCAAATAGATGTTTTCTTAAAATATTTGCTATTGCACAAAATCAGATTATTAAAGTGGCAAGAAGGAACCTAGGTATTTTTTTTTTATAGATCTCAGTTAGTGGAAAGCAAAAATATCTTGCCACAATTATCCAACATATAAGAATTGGTATATTTATAGGTTTGATTCTGTATTTTATTTACTTGTTTTTTAGATTCCACATATGAGTAAAATCATATGGTATTTATCTCTCAATCTGATTTATTTCAATTAGCCTAATACCCTTTAGGTCCATCCATGTACCAAATGGAAAATGTGTAAAGGAGAGTGGGAGATACCGGCTTCCAGTTATGGAATGAATAAGTCACAGGAATAAAAGGCACAGAATAGGAAATATTGTCAATGATACTGTAATAGCTATACTTGTGGTGAGCACAGCATAATGTACACAGAAATGGACTAATTATGCAGTATACGTGAAACCAATGCAACATTGTGTGTCAATTATACTTAACAACAATTAAAAAGAGAAACTGATATATAAGCTAGGTTACTCTCACTTATTAAAACTACATACAAAATAAACTGTTTTTTAAAAAAGAAATAAACTAGCTTACCAGGTCTTTTGATTTACATTTTCTCTTCCATTAATTGTAATAGTGATTTTAAATTACATTCATTGAAATGATAAGATTTTAATAAGAGCAAGAACAGTTAGCTAAATGATACAAATAACTAGAAAATATAATTATGAAAATATAAATTGATGAAAACATAAAATCATTTCAGCCTTCCACACCTGGCAATGGCAATCCAAGCAACTTGGGCTAAAGTTACTGATAACATCCAAATTTTTAAAGAATATGAAATTTAATAAAAAATGTTTATAGACAACATAAAATGTAATCTTCAATGGTGGCTTTAAAGACATGTAAGACACAAATTAAGATACAATTAGGAAAATGGAACATAGGTCAGGAAAAACTCCAGCATGAGCAAAGAAGTACAGGAAGTTAGACAAAGGGGGAAGAGGTTAAGTTTCATGTAATAGGGGACATTTATTTGGAATCAAAGAAATAGGACTTCATTTTAATATATACTAAGATGTATTCACAGGTTATGAAAGTTCTTTTACTACATATTCAAAAAGAACTATGAACACCACCAGAACAAATAAAGATAAAACTATGCCTGTTAAGTTCACAGTAACAACTATAATAAAGGACAAAGATAAAGCCTAAAATAAGAAAGTGAACAAGGTGGATGATGTTGAAAGTAGAAACATTCAATTGATAATGGATTACTAAAAGAACAAAACTGGAAGTTAGAAGAAAATAGAATGGAACTTTTGATATCAGGAATAAATGGAGAATGTTAATAGAGATTCCAAAGACATCAAAAGGATTATAAAGTAATACTAAAAGTGTACAGCCCTATGTCAATCTATTTGCAAACTTAGATAAAATTGACAAATACCTGAAAATACAAAAATTACCAAAACTAATATAAAAAGAAACAGAAACATCTAATCAATCCTAAGTCTCTGGAAGAAATTCTTGCAATTTAAAACCTTCAAATACAATGCCATATTCATGTAAAGTCTCTGATTTTTCCTATCATATTTATGGAAGAAAAGACACAAATTCCATATAAAATTAATCAGGAAAGGCAGGAAGGCCTTTCCCAATTCAGTTTATAAGTCCAATAAGTCCCCTAAGCCAATACCAAACAGTGTTTAAAAAAGAAAAATAGAGGTCCCTTGGGTGGCTCATTCGGTTAAGTATCTGCCTTTGGCTCAGGTCATGATTCTAGCATCTTGGGATTGAGCCCTGCAAGGAGCCTGCTGCTCCCTCTCCCCTCTACCTGCTGGTCTCCCACCTTGTGCTCCCTCTCTCTCTATCTCTGTAAAATAAATAAATAAAATCTTTTAAAAAACTAAAAATTAAAAATAAATCTATAAACCAGTATCAGTCATGAACATAGATGTCTAAAAGCTTTAACAAAAAGATATAAATATAGTTCATTAATTATAAAGAGAATAATGCATAACAAGTAAATGGGATCATTCATGAAATGCAGTTTTATTTTTATTAAAAATAAATCTATATTCATTTACCATAATAATAGGTAAAGAAAAAATATCAAGTGACACTTTTAAAAGATGTATATACGGAGGAAGATGGTAGAGTAGGAGAATCCTTAGCTCACCTTATTCCATGGATACAACTAGATGACACTGACATAAATAACCTAGAGAATGACTCAAAGACTAGCAGAACAGGCTCTCTATACCTACATGTAGAGGAGAGACCTCATCACACTCATCACACCTCATCACAGGGTAGAAAGGGCAGAGATATGTTTGGTAGCCAATCTGACCAAGAGGATGTCCATAAGAGGGAGCAATGCTGTGGTTGTGGAATAGATAGAGGAAGAGACTCCACACCAGGCATCCCAGGTACAAAGGATGCAGATTGGGAAGACGAGTTCCCATAATATATAGCTGTGAAAAGCAGAAGAGGATAATTTCATGAATTCATACAATCAGTAAGTCAACAGCTGGAACTTTAAAAATCACTAGGTTCAGATCTAGGGGAGCCTAAGGGTGATACTCCCCACCCTAAAAGAGATGGCTCAATAAACAGCCCTCTTGAGATACAGCATAGAAGCAGCAATTCAAAAAACACTGGGAGTATACAACAGAGAACTGGTTACCAATCTCAGAGCAAGTGTTGGAGGAGCAGAGATCTTTAGGAGACCTTTTTTTAAGAACAAAATTGCTGGTGAGTGCCATTTCCCTTCCCATCCCCTAGCCTAGATACACAGACAACTACTGAAATCAGTGCATCACAAATACTCTTCAATCAGCTAGCTATGAATGCACCTAGCCTCCTCACTTTCCCCTGGACCTGTCCCTCCATCCAGGCCTTCTGCTCCAGATCTTCTTCAACAGCAGATCTGCACAAATATTGTTACCACTACACACCCAGCCCCCATGTTCTCCTATAAACCTCCCTTCAGCAGGAAACCAACCAAAGCAGCACCACAAGCACTGAAGTGTGCAAGCAGTCCGCAAAGGGGCCAGCACCACTTCAAAGTGATTCCTGTCCGTGAGTCAGAAGATAACCACACATACCAGTCTGATTGGACCCTAGCAACATTTTGGGCACAGACATCTGATCTGACTGCAGGCCTCACCCCACAATGAAAGCTTCCCAGGAGACAACTCAGGGACAGTGCCCTACAGTAATGTGCTTCCACAGCTCTAGCAATGCCTAGTCTCTCTCAAATCAAGCCCAAGACTGGCCTACAAGCAGCACAAGGACCAAACTCTGCCAATGACGGGCAAAAAGAGCCATTGTAGACAATTAGACTGAAAACAAACACAGCTCAGCCACAAAAGCAGGGTGGATGCAACATATATAGGACACAGCCTGAAGTGCCAGGTCGTGGTAAACAGAGGACAGTATACTGCAGGACACACTATAGGACATCTTTGTAAAGCCACTACTTTCAAAAGTAAGAGATATGGCTAACTTCCCTCACACAGAGAGACAGACATGGAGAGTGAGATAAAGTGAAGAGACAGAAAAATATGTCTGAAATGAAATAACAGGACAAAATTACCGAGAAAGACTTAAATGAAACAGAGATAAGTAATTTTCCTGATAGAGAATTTAAAATAAAGGTCACAAAGATGTTCACTGGACTTGAGAAATGAATGGAGGACCTCGGTGAGACCCTCAACAAAGAGATAGAAAACATAAAAAAAGAATTAATCAGAAATGAGGAACTCAATAACTGAAATTAATTAAAGGGAATAAATACTAGACTAGAGGAAGCAGAAGAATGGATCAGCAAAATGGAGGAGAGGGATAGAAAGCAATCAAGCTGACCAGGAGAGAGAAAAAAAAGACTAATTTAAAAATGAATATAGATTAAGGGAACTCAATTACACTATCAAGCATAATAACATTTGCATTATAGGGATACCAGCAGGGTAAAAAGGGAAAAAGAGGCAAAAAAATATAAAAATATATATTTAAAGAAATAATAACTGAAAACTTCCCAAATCTGGGGAAGGAAATAGATATTCCAATCCAAGATACACAGAATATCCCCAACAAAATCAACCCAAGGAGGTCCACACCAAGACATGCAGTAATTAAAATGGCAAAATATAATGATAAAGAATCTTAAAAGCAAAACAGACAACCAAAAACAGTTACATACAAGGGAAACCCCATAAGGCTATTAGTTGATTTTTCAGCAAAACCTTTGCAAGACAGAAGAGAGTGGCATGATATATTCAAAATGTTGAAAGAAAAACAAAACAAAACAAAACAAAACAAAACAAAAAAACCTGCAACCAAGAATACTACATCCAGCAAGGCTATCATTCAGAGTAGAAGGAGAGAGAAAGAATTTACAAGACAAATGAAAGTTAAAGGAATTCATCATCACTAAACCAGTCTTACAAGAAATGTTAAAGGGGGGATCCCTGGGTGGCGCAGTGGTTTGACGCCTGCCTTTGGCCCAGGGCACGATCCTGGAGATCCGGGATCAAATCCCACATCGGGCTCCCGGTGCATGGAGCCTGCTTCTCCCTCTGCCTGTGTCTCTGCCTCTCTCTGTCTCACTGTGTGCCTATCATAAATAAATAAAAATTAAAAAAAAAAGAAAAAAAGAAATGTTAATGGGGACCCTTTGAGTGGAAAAGAAAGCCAGTAAGCAGGAGTAAGAGTAAGAAAAGTAGGAAGCACAATAGCAGTAAAAATAAGTGTATTTATGAAATCAAAACCCAGTAATAAAAGAGTGCCTGGGTAGCTCAGTCAGTTAAGTGATCAACTAGGTTTTGGTTCAGGTTATGATCTCAGGGTACTGAGATCAAGCCTTGAGTCAGGCTCTGTGCTCAGTGCAGAGTCCACATGAGATTCTTTTCCTCTCCCTTTACTTTCATCTCTGTCCCTCTCCCTGCCTATGCTTTCTCTTTCTCTCTAAAATAAATAAATAAAATCTTTTAAAAAATGATAATACATATGCAGAAAATGAAGAGAAAAGAATTCAAGAATATCACTAAAGAAAGCCAGGGAACCATGAGAGAAAAAAGCAAGAGAAATAGGAACAGATAAGTCCAAAAGCAATTATAAAACAGGTAATAAAATTATAATAAGTACATACCTATCAAGAGTTATTTTGATTGTAAATAGACAAAATTCTCCAATCAAAAACATGGGGTGACAGAATGGATAATGTGCTATCCATCATCTACCTCTCAAATTACTGCAATAAAAATGTAGGGTAAGTTTCATCATGTCTGATATGCAAGCAAGGAACTGAGATATTGATGGGCTAAGTTTCTTGCCTACTATCAATAACAGTGAGTAATAAAGCCAGGATTTTTTTTAAAGATTTTATTTATGAATGAGAGACAGAGAGAGAGAGAGAGAGAAAGAGGCAGAGACACAGGCAGAGGGAGAAGCAGGTTCCACGCAGGGAACCTGACGTGAGACTCGATCCTGGGTCTCCAAGGCAGCGCTAAAACACTGAGCCACCCGGGCTGCCCTAAAGCTGTATCAGTTTAAGTCAAATATTAGGTTATTATGCTCTAAAAAGAAGCACAGGATTTTTATTCACAGCATCTGAGTTTAGAATTCCAGATCTTGAACTTAAGAGGATGTAGAAAATATTTTACCCCTTAAAGCTCCATTTTCCTGATCTGTAACATGGATATTATCATAACTACCTCATGAGTTGGAATCACAATTTCCCATCCATTGAGTTGGTTTTGGAATATCTGCCCCACTTTTGTGTCTTTGTGCATCTCTGTGTCTGTGCAAGTCACCCTTTCCTGGGAGGCAAGGTGTCATAATGCTCTAGTTAGGAACATGATATGTGGTTTCTGGATGGATTTCAAGTTTTGTAGAGGTGGGAAAGGTGATAGGTATTCATCATCACCCTTGCCTAGAGTTTTCATCATTGATTCATCAGGTAAATTAATACCAGATTGCACCTGGCAGATTATACAGACTTGATCCCTTTGCCATGGGATTTTTGTGCCGGGATTGCAGGGAGGGTTCCCAAACTCTCTTGTATCCCTAGCTAACCCATTATCTTTTTATATACCAAAATCTTCCCCCTTCCTTCTGCCTCTGTCTCTTTCATATTTCTTTTTTCAAAACTCTAAGCTGCTTTAGAGCCAGCAGGTTGAGGGTTAAGGGCCTCATTCAGATTTCCACATTTTAAAAAAGAAGAAGGAGAAGCCTAATGTCATCTCCTGCAGTTTTTTTTTTTTTTTTTTTTTTTTTCCCCTGAGAACAGATTTTCCAAGTTTAGCATTAGAGAGGACAGAGGAGATACTGAGAATGGAAATGTATGAGGAAAGAATCACAGTGCCCAGGATGAGATAAAGCAATAATGGTAAAGGGCAACAAGAGAGAGAGTATAAGGGAGTAAGACAAAGGGAAATTATATGGTGGGAGGAAGCTGACAGAGTGAGCAACACAGATGGAGCTGATAGGACAGGGAGGATGTTATGCCAGTGTCCACCCCTAAGAATCAGAAAGAGGTTCCAACAACTATTTTGAGAATATTCTACTTTCCTAAATTTTTAGATTGTTATATGACCATATTCTTATTTTTTACATCTCCCGTAAGCATCAGTTAGCTACATTAATTTAGCTGTATTAATTGCTAAGTAATTGCACCTTTTTTATCCAAAAAGATAATCTGCTTCTTGTTGATTCTAGAAAAAACAGACTCAAGGCCAGAGTCAGAGTCCAGGTATCTGCTTGAACTCCACCTCCTCAGAGTACTACTACAATCTACATTATTTTCTTCAAAACACTTAGTGATATCTGGACTTTGTGTGTATTTATTGATGATTCCTTTCATTAGCACATAAATTCCTTGAGACCATGGTCCTTGCTAGGGTTTTCGTTGTGTTCTAGCTCGGAGAAGACATTCATTAAATATGTACTACTCAACTGATTACAGTTTGTGAGATACACACACACATACATATCATACATAGACATATGTATAATATTTATGTGTACATTAAATGTATACACGTGCATATACATCATACATTGTATTCTATATTTATCTACTTAAAGACACATACATTTCTTTCATCTTGATCATTCCCTTTCTTTTAATTTATCCATGTATAATACGAGAAAAGAACATGAGAGGCAGTTAGGTAGAAAACTTATTTTCCCTTTGGAGTTTGAAGAAATGTTTTTTTAGCACATATGGAGGCAGCATCAGCAGAACTCGTTACTAATTTTGAGTGAGATATACACAGCATTGTGTATGATTATTAGATTGCACTGAGACATACTATCTCACTACTTTATCTCCTCTACCACTACATTGAGGATCTTCTATCATCACAATAATGGAAATTGCTGGAAGACTGACAGGAAAATCCCTATGTGAGTCTCAGAACACTTCCAGGATAGAATCAAACAATAAAGTAGTATTATCCAAGTCTCTGTGACTATGTCCATTCTCCCTGACATCTCATCAATATCAAAGCTAATATTGTTCAGTGCCTAATATCAGTTCCTTGTCTTTTGTTTCTTCTTTCATTTTGCCTTGAAAAGCCTGAGGCTGAAGCTGCATATTATGATAAATACTCCAGATTTCAGCGGCCTATGTGACTGAAGACTTATGACACTTCTCCATAATCAACATAACTGGTAACAGTTCTTTGAACAAACACTGCAATATTGGTTAATTAAAAAACAGAAATATATTTATTGGTTACTGTCATTGTATAAATGTTCACTGTTATCCAACAAAATGGAAATGATGTTGTTATAATATAGGCCATTACTGAAATATTCACAAAACCGAATCAGAACATAGAATATTGAGAAAGCTAGAATCAGGACAGAAAACAAATAAACAAACAAATTTGATAAAAGCATTTACTGAGTTTAATTTGGTTTCAAATTGTGTTTAACATCATATTTCTTGCACCAGTAAGGGGCAGGATGCCTAGATATATATTCTAACTAGCAACTCACGAGCTAACAACTTGAATTATAAAAGTATAAAATTATGGACTTTAAACTTGTTATTCTGATATTTTTACCTTTACTATTTTTCCAACTACAACATATCCAATTCCAAAAGTTGCTGGTATAAATTTACCTGTGAAGGGGAATGAGTCTTTTATTAAGAATTCAAGAGTCCCTATTAGTCTTTCTATGAATAAATATCTTATACCATTACTTACACTTGCTCTAGATCCATCTGTATTGTCACAAATGGCAAGATCACATCCTTTTTAGGACTATATAATATTCGTGTGAGTGTGTATGTCTATATCAAATGTTCTTTATCCATTAATCTATATTAATTCCATTAATCTATGGAAGCATCAGGGTTGCTTCCAATAACCAAAGAAAATGAAAACACGAATTCAAAATAATATATGCACTCTTATATTTACTATATACATTGTTTAAAATTCACAGCCTCTTACTCTTGATTCAGTATCTGAGGTAAGTTATGAACTCTTTTGACATATATCACTCTATTAACATTTGGGTTTCTTTCTTCTTTTTAATCTTTATGAATACAGAGCTTTACCACTTCTCATTCTTCCAGAGAGATTATTTATTTTTTGGTGTTGTGGATGTTAATTCCAGAAAAATAGTATTATTTACTTTTTATATTAATAATTCAATACAAAAATTCAATATTATTTTCCCTATGTACATTCCACAGCTATAATAATAAAAAAGCTTTTTTTTAAAACTTTTATATAGTCAGAAGCATATGCTTCAACATGTACTGCTTCAAATTTTTATTTGACCGACAAAAATCTAGACCTATTTTCTTCAGTGAACAATAATCATATTATTAGTCAACACAGTTTACTGTGAATATTCACTGAAATTTTTGGCTTATTTGACTGTGTAAAAAATCTAAATATTGTTTAACATAACACTGGACAAGTTTCTAAATAGAGTATTCCTAGAGAATACAAAATAATAATACATAAAAGGACTAAGATACTTAATCAGAGAAATCGAGAAATATTTAATTGAGGCTCTATTATTACAGTTTCTGGGCAAACACAGTCTAGTTAAATGAGGTATATGCCTTCTATAAAATAAAATTACATTTATGTAACTTCCAAGTCTCTGAAAAAAGTTAGTGAATATGATGAATATAATTTTCTTGCCTTTTGAAAGCTCTTTCTAAAGTTACCATAGAAATCTTTTTTTCTTTTCCTCTTTTCATCTTAATGAAAGTTAAAAGAATTGTAAATGTAACTGAATTGCCTCAAAATACAAGACATTATCATTAATTTTCAGCACAGTAAAGCCCTTAGTTGTTATATAATGCTATATAATATTAAGATATAGCATATATGATTTAGATAAGAAAATAATAATTAGTACTATGGTTTAAGTAACTAAAAAGCACTCCCTATAGCATTTATTACATCCTCATTTTTTTTACATCCTCATTTTTAAATGATTTATCTCTATAATAATATACACTTTCACAGAAGAATTCTGATGTAAAAATGTATTATACACTACTTAAAGCTTGAAAAGGAGAGTTAAATACATTTTAAAGAGAGTTTAATACATTGTCTATCTGTCAGCATTCTTTTTGCCTATCTACAATATATTTGTTCTAATTGTATTGAAGTATTTTGTCTAATCCTTTTATACCCAACTCCTACAAATATTACTCTATGCCAAATAAACAAGGCATTAAATATTCAGCATCCAAAATCTAATTTTATTAAAATATGAAAATCAAGATCAGAGTCTATTGAACTATGGAAGTTATGGACCTTCCAAAAAAAAATTTTAAGAGCACAAACCCATTTTTTTTTTTTTAACCAAAGTGAGAGGGAACAATGGTTCCTGACTGTCCCTTTCCAGGAAGACTTATTCCAAGGAAATGCCATAAAAAATTTCTACTTCTGTACATTCCTCAATATTCATTTTTTCAATTTCTTACAAACAAAAATAGGAAGTTTTCAAGTTCTGGCCAACATATTTTACCTTAACCTTCTACCAAAAATCAAAACAAAATAAATAGTAATAAAAGATTAAAAATCCTATAAAAGCTAGACATGCATGAAAACAAAAAACAAAACCTCTGACTGTACTGAAGAACGACTACAGTAAGCAGCACTTGACACTACAATCTGTGATAGGTATAAATACTGTAAGTACTTTATTTACCACTGGCTCTTCATAGAGGACACAAGGTGGACTCTGAATTGAGTTCAAACAGAAATGACACTCACATGGTCTAAGGAGGCAGCATTTACACTTTAGAGGTAAAGCAGGAGGGACTTGAGGACCAAAATCCCAGTAGAGACGAAGAGAGGAAATCTCAGTGAGTGAGCCTATATTCTGTGAACAATTTTTCCTTAGGCTGTAAAAATATTCCACAAAATTCAAAGAAAAGTATTTGGCATCCAATCAAAAATTTTTAAATGCTAAAATTAGAACAAATTTTCAAAGACAAGAATAAAACATAATAGAGATCTATAGGCATGCACTATAGAATAATCAATGTTAATATGTATAAGAAAATATTGGAAAGGGTGGAGAATTTCTGAAAAACACATGGATGTTTGAAACATCCATGAATGAAACAGATTTTACATCTAAAATATATATTTTTATTTTTATTTTTTATTTTTATTTTTATTTTTATATATTTTTATTTTTTTATTCATTTTAGAGTGCACAAACTGGGGGAGGTGTAGAGGAGAGAGAGAAACAGACTTGCCACTGAGCAGGGAGCCCAATGTGGGGCTTGAGCAGGGAGCCCAATGTGGGGCTTGATCCCAGGACCCCGAGATCATGGCCTGAGCCAAATGCAAATGCCTAACCGACTGAACTACCCAGGCATCCCTAGAGCTAAAATATTTGTAATGAGTACGAATTTTCCAACACTAATGAAAGGCATCATTATCTAAAATAGAGATTTTAGAATTTCTAAAAGCTCCAAAAAAGATAAATGCAAAGATAATCTGATCTAGGTTTATCAGCACTAAACTAATGAAAATTTGGAGAAAGGGAGAGAGAGAGAGAAAGAGAGAGAGAATGCATTTGAAAGGAATATTCAAGAGACAGAGAACAATATTACAGTAGTAAATAATAACATTGACATCTGATACCTATATCTGAAATAAATACTTCACTAAATAAAAATGTTATAATACCTCACTTAATGATTGGAGTATAGTTTTTATTTTTTTAAGATTTATTTATTTATTTATTCATGAGAGACACACAGCGAGAGGCCGAGACATAGGCAGAGGGAGAAGCAGGCTCCCTGCAGGGAGCCCAAAGTGGGACTTGATCCCAGGACCCCAGGATCACAACCTGAGTTGAAGGCAGATGCTCAACCACAGAGCCACCCAGGAGTCCCATATTGGAGTGTAGCTTAGCATTTGAGTCAGATTGAGGAGGTGAGTATTAGTGAAAAGAGTATGGAGAGAGAAGTAAGACAGGGGTTCAGAGTGATGTGACTAAGATTTTAACTCTAAATAAAACAGGTGGACATTGGAGTATTTCAAGTAGAAGAGTTTTGAAATAAACAGTATAATTCTGACTCCTGTGATCTTCATAAAATGAAGCAAAAGGACAGATTAGACAACCTTTGTTACAATCCAGGCAAAAAGTTGTCCTGACTGAATATGAGTTTTAACAATAGAGTAGAGGAGGGCAGCCCGGGTGGCTCAGCGGTTTGGCACCTGCCTTCAGCCCAGGGCCTGATCCTGGAGACCTGGGATTGAGTACCATGTCGGGCTCCCTGCACGGAGCCTGCTTCTCCCTCTGCCTGTGTCTCTGCCTCTCTCTCTCTCTCTCTCTCTCTCTGTATCTCTCATGAATAAATAAATAAAATATTTTAAAAAACAAAACAAACAAAACAATAGAATAGAAGAGAAATGGTTGGCTTCTAGATATAATGTGAAGACAAAAGGCTCTCTGGATTTGCTGATGCCACAGATAAAAGGAATGAAAAAAAAGGAAGGATGGTAGGGAAGATTCTAGATCATGAGGTGGAAGAAGGAAGCAGCATAAATTGACATTTGGCATGAATGTATAAATTAAGAAAAAAAGTGTCAATTGTGTAGCTTCCAATTTCTAAGAGACAATTTTACACTTGTTTCAGCTAATTTTAACTGAATTAAAACATACTGAAGTCAAAAAATCTCAGAGAAGGTCAGTTATTGTCAACTCCTGATAGTCTTACTGGTATAATCCACAGTGATTTAGAATGTGAATTTTTCTAAAAATTTGGTAAAAACAAATAAAAATCCCAACCTTGACACAGGATGTCACTTTGAATTTTATGATACCAATAAAACTAAAGGGGAAACCAACTCTTGCTCTTAGCTCATAGCTAAATATGATGAACAAAAATAATGTAAACTTTGGCATATAACTCAAAAAATGCAAAGAACTGATTGGTATTTCTATAATATAAAACTGTTTCTATCTATTTATATTAAAATTACAACAATGAAATTAATGAGATTGGGCTAGAATTGAAGATATTTCTTAAATGCTTTATAATATGTGTCAATCTGTAAAAACTGCAAGAAGTGGAATGTAAATTTGAGATAAAGGAGAAGAATAAATAATGTAAATTGCCAAATGTTGAAAAAAAAAGTTTAAATATATCTTTTAAATGAATATTATTGGGCTTTAAATCCATATGTGATTTTATATTCCATTGGATAAGACCAGGTTCATTTTTATTTTTATTTTTGTTTATTATTTTTTTTAAGATTCTGTTTATTTATTCATGAGATACACAGAGGGAGAGAGAGGCAGAGACACAGGCAGAGGGAGAAGCAGGTTCCATGCAGGGAGCCTGATGTGGGACTCGATCCTGGGTCTCCAGGATCACACCCTGGGTTGAAGGTGGCACTAAACCACTGAGCCACCCAGGGATCCCAGATTCATTTTTAAATGTCATTATACACAGGGGCATCTGGGTGGCACAATTGGTTGAGTATCCAACTCTCAGTTTCAGTTCAGGTCAGGATCTCAGAGTCCTGGAAGTGAGCCTGTCTCAGGCTTCATGCTCCATGGGAGTCCGCTTGAGTTTCTCTCTCCCTCTGCCTCTGTTCTTTTTAAGACTTGGTAGAAATGGTGACTGACATTTTTTTTTTTCAATATATGAATGTATTGTAACAGATCTAATGAAATAGTCAAACCTCCTTTCTGAATAGTAAGCATCTCTTTAAAGCAGAGATAAGTGCAGTGGACTCTGATATGATCTGTGTTGGACCAGTTTGAACTGCATAGCTTAGCCAGAGGCGATGTAGGCAAACTGCTGGGTGTGTATTTCAGAATACTACTAAATGGTCATGAAAATGACCCACAAAATGTTTTATGTCCTATTTGCTGTACTCTCGAAAACAATGCTATAAATAATTCTTTTAGAGATGCATATAATTCATGAATATTAAATGATGTTTTAGTTCTATGAATCTCACATTGGAGAGTAGCTTGTTTGCAGAAAAATTTTTCTTTAATAACTGTAACTTTAAATTTTATTTACACTGGTTCAGATTATTAAAATTTTCTGCTTGTTATACATCACTCTCAAAATGCAGTCTTTTTATCCTTGGTGTATAATTATTCATAATTTAGTGTTTTGTTTTTTAAGCTACATTGACTCAATCTTTTCTGGACCCTGACTAGAGACTAACCTGTTCCCCTTTTTGAGTAACTGATTAAGTTCATGTACCAAGCCCTTGTACGATCTCATCCTCAGGGCCAATATGTACCTTATTGCCCTTATTGCCCAGGGTGTACCTTATTGCCCTTATTGCCCAGGGCCAGGAATCAGACACATAGGACAACCCCCGCATCTCTGAACCAGTGAGATTAGCCAATCCACTGGGAGAAAAATCTTGTTAATCCCACCCTGTTTGCCATGCATAAAATGCACCTCCTAATGCCTCTAACCTATCATGCCCCTGTCTCCAAGCACAACCCCTCCCGAGGCCCTGCCAACAGCCTTCTCTCCTTTCAAACTGTAACTAACAAAGCATTCTACCTTTCATTTACTCACGGGTCAGTGCATTGTGTCACACCATCAAAAGATGTATTAAGTTTTATAAGACATTATTCAATATGCTTTATTGTATATGCTAGCATCATAAGAGACAAAGAGCACTGACTTTCTGAGGCGTTTATCATTTTATCTATTTATGTCTATCATCTAACATACATAGCATGCAGATAGCATATATGCATATTTGTAAAATTAGAGTATTTGCTTTCTTATTTCTTTCTTTCTAATATGTAGTTTGCTTAAGTACAAATCTCTCTTTTTAAATCTCTGTTTCTTAAAACAAGACTGGAACTTTATTGAAAATAGGGTTGGTCAAAGTAGTGAGAATTTTCATATTTTTTGAACTTCATCAAATAATAATGAGTGTCATGTACCAAACTCAATGTCTAATTTTTAAATGAACAATACCTCAACAGATGTTCCCAGAAACATATTAACCGGCAATAAGCTACTATAAATTATTTCTCCTGATGCAGTGTTTAGCAATCTTAGTGAAATATAATTTATGTACAATAAGCTGCATTCATGTAGAGTGAGCAATGCAATGAGTTTTGAAAGATGTATACAACCATGAAACAATCATCACAACCAATGAGCTTAATTCCCCCCTCCTAGAAATTCATATTAATAGATTATATATTTCCTTATGCATCTCGCATCTTTTGCTCTAAATAATGAGTTTAAGATTTTTTTCCCATGGTGTTGAAAATGTCAGTAGTGCATTATTTATTGCTAACAGTAGCATTGTCTAGATTTAACTTTTAGTGTGCTTATTAACATGTTGATAGATATTTGTGTTGTATAAACTGTTTTGTTTTTATGACTACAATTGCTATGAACTTCTATACACAAGTTTATGTATGAAAATAGATTTCACCTCTTAGGGTTAATACCCAGGAATAGATAACTGAATTGACTGGTTGTATATTTAAAAAAAATGCTGAAGTGGTTATAATATTTTATATGCTCACCAACAGTGTTTGAGGGGTTTCACTTCCAGGTATCTTTACCTCCACTATTATCAGTCTTTGATTATAGATATCTTAGAGAACGTAGAGTTACATCACAGTGATTGATTTTGTTGTTTGTCATTTCCCTAGTGATTACAGACATAGAGCAACTTCTCATATGTTCATTAGTCATTTTAACACTGTTGTGTTTTTTTTTTTTTTGTTTTTTTTTTTTTTAAATGAGAGATACAGAGAGAGAAAAGCAGAGACATAGGCAGAAAAAGCAGGCTCCATGCAGGCAGCCCGATGTACGACTCAATCCCAGGACTCCAGGATCACACCCTGAGCTAAAGGCCGCTGCTTAATAATGCTGAGCCACCCAGACGTCCCTTTAACACTGTTTTGTAAAGTATCTGTTAAAATCTTTTGGGGTTGATTTTCCTTTTGTTATTGGATTTTAAGAATTCTTTCTATATTCTAATATGAATCATTTGTTAGATGCATGTATTGAAAATATTTTGTCTCATTTTATAGGTTGTCTTCTCATTTCATTAATGGTGTTTTCCAGAGGAAGAGGTTTTATTTGAAAGTCAATTCACAATTTTCAAATAAAATGTATTTTTTTTAGGACGCCTGAGTGGTTCGGTGGTTGAGCCACTGCCTCCAGCTCAGGTTGTGATTCCAGGGCCCACAGATCAAGTCCCGTATTGGGGGGAATAAATAAATGAATAATAAATAAATACAATACAAATTTGAATAAATAAATACAAAATAAATAAAAATCTGAATAAATAAAATAAAAAAATTTAAAAAAATTAATGTATGTTTTTAGAATCTTACCTAAAAATTTTCTGCTTGCTTAAAGGTTGGGAAATATTTCTTCTATAACTTTTCTAGGTAATATATAGTTTTAGTATTTATTTTTTTATTTTTTATTTTTTAAAGATTTTATTTACTCGAGAGAGAGAGAGAGAGAGAGGCAGAGACACAGGCAGAGGGAGAAGCAGGTTCCACGCAGGAGCCTGATGTGGGACTCGATCCCAGGTTTCCAGGATCACACCCTGGGCTAAAGGTGGCTCTAAACAACTGAGCCACCTGGGCTGCCCAGTTTTAGTGTTTATATTTCATTATTATATTACAATATTATTTAGCATATTATTATATTGTTAGTGATTCAAGTTAACTTTTGTATATAATGAGGTAAGGGTCAAGTTTGATTTTTTTTTTCTTATATGGTTGTTCTATCACATTTCTTGAAAATACTTTCATTTGTCTCATTGAATTCCCACCATAACTCTTTCAAAGATCAATTGATTATATATATTCGGACATATTTCTGTACTTTCAGTTTTGTTCCATTGATCTTTATGTCTGTCCTTTCATGAATATCAAATTGTCTTGATGAATGTTGGCTTACGTTAGCATCTCTATTATAATGTAATCTAATTTAATCCTCCGTTTTTCTATTTTCTTTTAAATTTCTTTCACTCTTCTAGGTCATTTGCTTTTCTGTATGAATTATAGAATCAGATTCTTAGTTTCTACAACAAAACTTGCTACTATTTTGATTTGGATGGCATTAAATCTAGAGATTAATTTAGAGATAATAGAGGTTTTACTAGCTTTGAGTTCTCCATTGGGCAGACAAGTATAGCTATTGATTTGATTTGGTCTAATTTAATTTTACTCAACAATAATTTCCAATGTTCAGGGTGCCTAAGTGGCTCAGTCAGTTAAGCACCTGACTTCAGCTCAGGTCATGATCATAGGGTCCTGGGAGCAAACTCCACATCCAGACTCCTGTACAGCAGGCAGTCTGCCTCTCCCTCTCCCTCTGTCCCTTCCTCTAATTGTGCTCACTCTAATAAATAAAATCTTAAAAAAAAATAATTTGCAATGTTCAATGAATAAGGCCTACATATATTTCACTAAATTTCTTTCTTTCTTTCTTTCTTTCTTTCTTTCTTTCTTTCTTTCTTTCTTTCTTTCTTTCTTGGATGCCATTGGAAACTGAATTGCATTTTTATCTCATTTCCCAAATGTTCTTTTGTAATACATAAAATTACAGATGCTACTTTTCATAGTGACTTTTATCCTTCAACCTTCCTAAATTCAATGGATTTTTCTACATTCTCATTTATATTAACTGAAAATCTATAGCGTTACTTTTTTTTCTATTGCAGTATATTTATCATCTATTTATATTTCTTGTCTTTTGTACTGGATAGAATCATCAACATAGTCTGGAATAGAAGAAAGGATAATTTATATTTGTTTTTTATTCGTTACCTAAGCAGGGAAGCCTTTAATCTCTCACCATCATGTATTATGGTAGCACTGGATTTTTTTTTTAAGATTTTATTTATTTATACATGAGAGACAAGAGGGAGAGGCAGAGACATAGGCAGAGAGAGAAGCACACTCCCGCCAGGGAGCCTGGTGCAGGACTCAATCTCGGGACTCTGGGATCACACCCTGAGCCAAAGGCAGACGCTCAATCACTGAGCCACCTATCCATCCCAAAGAGCATGTTTATATTCCTGTCATTTTCTTCTTGACTTCCAGGATTCTACCAACAAATATGTTGGATTACTTGACATCATTCCACTGGTTTCTGAGACTATGTTCAATTACTTCACTTTTTTCCTTTGTTTAGATTATTTAATTTACAATGATCTATCCTCAAATTCAGTAATTATTCTGTTTTTTGATCAGTGAAGCCAATCAATTTATTTATTTATTTATTTATTTTGAAGTTTGAAGGTTTTTTTTTAAGATTTTATTTATTTATTCATAGAGATGCAGAGAGAGAGAGAGAGAGAGAGAGAGAGAGAGAGAGAGGCAGAGACATAGGCAGAGGGAGAAGCAGGCTCCATGCAGAGAGCCTGATGTGGGACTCGATCCAGGGTCTCCAGATCACACCCTGGGCTGCAGGCGGCGCTAAACCGCTGCGCCACCGGGGCTGCCCGAAGCCCATCAATTTAATTTCAGTTACAATACTTTCCAGTCGTACAATTAAAGCTCTTTGTTTCCACTAGTCTTTTGAAATTCATTCACTGCTCATTCATTGATAGCATATTTTTCTTTAAATTTTCATATAAATAGACAAGAGCTGTTTCAAAATTTTTGCTTAATTCATCATCTTTGCTCACTAGTTTTTTTCTTATAAACGGACACTACTTCCTCAATATATTAAAGTTATGAAATGTAAAATTATGTTCAACTAAAATAGATTATAATTCTGACAAGATTTTTGATATAGACAGTAATTATGTTCTGTAGAATTTCAGCTTAAACATAATTCCCAAGATCTATAGTTAACTGAAAGAGCTTAAACTGCTTTTAAATTAATTATGGTAATGTTCAGATACTTGGATAATTTTTAAAATAAAACAATATTGAACCCCAAGCACAAATTTAATATTTGTGCCTTAGATTCTTTAGGCACTAATAATAGTGCCTTAGATTCTTTGATATATTAGAGAGTGGCTAAAATTTTAAATCACATCACTTAATGTGCTGGTTCTTGCCACTTTAAGAATGTACAAAATTAAAACGTTTGCCTACAGTGACTGAACTTTGCTGGTCTATTTGCTAAAGTCCTTATATGATAGGCAATTATCAATTACAACTACATGAAATAGAATTTAGTTTATTTGATAAATGTTATATTTAGTATGTGTAATTTAAATTACACCAGGAGCATGAGTATCAGAGAAATACAACTGTGTAAGCAAGGTAATGGGATCTGATTTCGTTTTTCTAGGAAAACAGGTAGATTTTTGTCCTAAGGGAGTGTGTTGGCATGTTCCAGAATAGTGGAGAATGAAATCTGAGTTTCTATAGCAAATTCTCGATGTTTTGAGGATTTTGAATCTATTATTTTTTTTTAACTTTGAGGTAAAATTGACAAAATGTTAAAATATTCAAAGTGTATGTTATACATACTTTTAAAATACCTGTATACATTGTGAAAGGAGTCCCATCATGGAGTTCATTAACACCTCTCACTTATTTATCTTTTGTGTTTGTGTGAGAACATTTAGCAAATTTCAATTATGTAATACAGCGTTAACAACTATAGTCACTATGTATGATTTACATTAGATTCTCAGACCCTGTTCATCTTATAGCTGAAAGTTTGTGCACTTTTTACCAACTTACCTTATTTTCCTTACTCCCCAGCCCCTGGCAAACACTTTTCTAGTTTCCATAATTTTTTTTTTAAATAGATTTCACATGTAAGTGAAATTTGTCCTCCTCTGTCTGGCTAATTTCACCTAGCATAATGCTCTCAAGGTCCATCCAGGTTGCAAATTGCACGATTTTCTCCTTTTCATGGTTGAGAAATATATCATTTTATATACATATACACATCAGGTCTTTATCCATTCATTCATTGAAGGGCACTCAGATGATTTCCATTATCTTGGATATTGTCAATAATGCTACAGTGAACATGGATATGTAGATAATTCTTTGATATTCTGTTTACATTTCCATTGGATATTGACCCAGAAATGGAATTGCTGGACATAATTGTTTTCTGTAGTGATTGCACCAATTTGCATGCCCTCCAACAGTACACAAATGCTCCCATTTACTCCACATCTTTGCCAACACTTGTTACTTCTTGTCTTTTGGATGGCAGCCATTATATTAAATGTGAGGTAATATCTACTGTAGTTTTGATTTACCTTTCCCTGATGATTAGTGATGATGAGTACCTTTTCTTGTCTCTATTAGCCATCTATATGTCTCCTTTGAAAAAAAAAAAAAAGAGTTACTCTGACCATTTTTAATCGGATTTTTTCCATTGTGAGTTGTATAAGTTTTTTTAATATATTTTGGTTATTAATCCCTTATCAGAAATAAGATTTGCAAATATTTTCTCCCAATTCGTGGGCTACCTTTTCATTTTGTTGATAACTTCCTTTGCCAAGTAGAGGTGTTTTTTTTTTTTTTAATTTGATAGAGTCTCACTTGTTGATTTTTGTTTTTGTTGCCTTTACTTCTTGTGTTAAATCCAAAAAAGTCATTGCCAAGACTGCTGCAAAGGAATTTATGCATGTTTTCTTCTAGGAGTTTTATGGTTTTAGGTCTTATGATCAAATGTGTGTGTAATTCACTTAAGTTGATTTTTGAGTAATTTGTAAGATAGTGGTCTAGTTTTCATTCATTGACACTACATTTTTGTTTAAAGTTATATATATGTGTGTGTGTCTAAAATAGGTGTTTTAGGACTTTTGCTTAATTCACTGTCTATACCCACTTAGATTTATTTTATTGACTAGGTCATCATTTTATATGTCTACATGCCTTTCTTTTTGTCTTTGCATGTTTAATTGATTGGGAAATGGGCAGTGCTGAGATTAGTTTGCAGTCATTTTATATTCTGCTGTATTTTTCTAAGGATATTTTGTTGTTGCAGCAGCAGGCGGTAAGGTTACATGAGCTCAAACTACAAATGCTGTCTCCCCCTTGGTATGCAGTAGCTCATATCTCTTTCTTACTACTATTACTTCTTGAAGCTGCCTTTTAACCAGGACCCCAGGGGTTCTCCATTGTTTATACATAAATTGGCTTTCAGCCAAGGACTTTTTTCAGCACTGTGCTCGTTCTGTGATTTTTTTAAAATCTATAGATTCTGCCCCAATTTACAGCTGCTTTACTGGTCTCACATTATCGTTCCTCTGATGCATCAAGCCTAGAAAGCTTTTAACTTCTGCCACTTGAACTGCTCATGGCTAAGAAATGCACTCAGTTGAAAATAACAAAATGACAACAATGAAAAAGGGAAGAAACATTTCTAGTTTTATCTTGCTCTAATATTCAAGAATAAATCCTCTCTTCCCCTACTTGTATTAACACTGAAACATTTTGCATGTGTGTTCGTGTGTGTGTGTATACACAAATAGACATATACACATATTATGATTTGTGTTAAATAAGTTAAACAAAACTTGTACTTTCTATTTGTATTTCTTGCTTATATTTATGCTTAAATGTATATAATTTTATTTATCTCTTATTTTGTATACATACCATAGGAATCATTAAAATACAAATGTGGAAAGAAGGATGTTTAGCCAGCATGGGTGATGTTGATGTCAACCCCCTGATGAGGACACTGGGCAGGGAGGACAGGTTTGGACATTCTACTTTTAAGGTACCTACAAGGATTCCAAGAGAAAGTGTCATCTAGACAGTTAAATGTATAGGCTTGGAGCTCAGAGGTGAAATTGTGTTAAGACAGAAGTCTGTGTTTCATGCAAACTGGCAGGCAGCTGACATGCACTAGTGCAGCCTTTTTAGGCTGTCTGCTATCTGCTCAGGTTAGCAGTGCCCATGCCTTTTATACTTGCTTTTGTGAAAGTGCTGGAGAGGTAAGTCTCCTTTTCCATTTCTCTTTACCTTCCCATCTATCATCTCCCACCCTAAACTCTGCTTCCTTTATTTCTCTTCAATTTGTCATTCCCTCCCTCCCCCCTCTTTTGGTATCTCCTTTTCTCTTTTCTTCTTTTTCTCTTTTGCTTAATTTTTGAAGTGCATGTTAAGCCAGTATTTTCTACTTCTGTCTGTTGATTTTGCTTAAGTTCTTAAATCCAGCTCTCTCATTCTTTTTTTTACCTATCGTGTACCTCTTTTGTATGCATATGTTTTTTTTCTTTCTACAGCTGACTGTATCTTTTTTAACTTTGTTGAATGCATAAATAAACTATATTTTAGTTTCTTAACCCTAATTTTAAAAAGCAGGTGAGTTGATTGTTTACAGTTCCTCCAAGGAAACAGTTAACACAATTCATTCTGCCTTGGGAGTTTTCCTGTGGTTAATGATTGCTGATTAAAGCCACCAGGAGGAGTCCTCAGCTGGTATCTTTGGGTGTTAATTTCATTATTGCTGGCACATCTTATTCCAATCTGTTGTCCCACACATTTTCCCTTTGGTGATGTCATCTGTCCTCTTTTCACCTCCTTTTGGAAGTTCACAGATTACAAGTGAAGTCAGATCCAAAGCATTTCACAGTGCTGCTTGGATTCAATTGTGAAAACCCAACAGAGAAAAAATAATTGATAAGTTCCTAAGTTATTAACACAGTTGATGGTTGACTTCCTTAAACTAAAGCTTCCTCTGGATTCTGTAACAACAAAAGTAAATAGCCATCTCCTCTCTTGTAATTTAAAGAAAAAACAAATAATTAAGTTTCCATTCCATGGACACATATGGAACAAATGTTTGTGGTTCCTGCTTGCTACTAGCCCAAGAAGAATACATCATGGTCTTGATCTTGAAGCGTGTCTCGTCTGTGAAGAATCCTACATTAGGAATGTAGACAGGTTCTATATAGACAACAAAAACACAACAATTACAACACATCCTCCCTTCAATAAAAATTATGGTTTTATAGTTCAGAAAAAATAAGTGGTACACTAGAGTTCAGGGAAATAAACTTGATCACCATCTCTTTGCAAATACTATAAGTATCCTTATTCATACACTCATTTACACATTGTTCCTTTAAGCAACACCATTTAGAATTATTGTATTAACATTATTTATGTGACAGTATATGTACCTTATTTTATATAATATCTGAAATCATGCCATACAAACAACAAACTATTTCACTCAAAGAAATCTGTGAATATAAAATAAATAGCAAATGCCTGGGTAATCTGAAGATGAATCCCTGTATATGTTTTTGTTTGTGTTGTTATTATGTAAAGAGTGATCCTAGAGACTATGACATCTGCTAATTACTACTATACCACTTAGTTTTATAAAAATAATTCTAGAAATCTAAGGACGTTTGAAGTACAGTTTTAGAATGAAAGAAATATCTTATCTTCTTAGAGAAAAACAAACCAAAGAAAAATCTCAAAATACCTGGAGCTTATTAAACTTCTTTTTTTCAATGTGTTAAAGTTTCTATGTAGCCACTTCCATTCAAAAATAAGAAAAAGATACCTTTTTTCCCCAAATACTTTTGTTCTGTTTCTCGTTATTGTTTGTGCCTATCAGAATGCTTATGGATATAATTCATAAGTGTTTGTCTGAAGATCTCATACGTATTCAAGATTAAGTTAAGGACTGAAATAAAGACTGCATTAATTTTGCTACAAGGAAACACACATTTCTTAGAGTGATGCATTAATTTTTTTATTGAATAATAAATATGTGACATACATACAGCATGAGATTGCAAAGGATTTTCGAATTCCGTAGCTCAATTATTCTAAAAACAACCCGAGGAAGTACTCTCAGAATAATTAGAATTCCTAGATACTTTGTTTCCAGTTGTAGTGTTCTGTCTTTATAAACTCTTTACACTGAATACTAAAATTCAAGTCTTTGTTTTTAATATTTGAAATTGGTTTGGGTATCACACACATACAGATACCCTTAACAAGTAAAGAATAGTTGAAAACTAACAAAATTCCTTAAAATCAGTTTGTAGATATGGCAGATAGAAACAGGTAGATTTGAATAGTGTTTGTGATGAAGACATTATAGGTAATATTGCACTTATTTTCAAATTTTCTAAATAGCAGCATTGACAATATACCCATAAATTCAGTAAATTACCATGAGGCCAAATTTCTGAGATTTTGTAGACACACTCACAACAAAATAGAAAAACCCAAACCAAAAAATAACAATAAATAAAAATTCAGGTAACACATATTTTCCAGACATATGACCAGTCTAAAAATAATCAAATCCAGAGGGAAGAGGCACCATGCAAATGGAAGATTATTTAGAAAGCCGTATTCTAGTAGGACTAAGGAGGAAAATAAAATAAATGGAAAAGGAAGTAATCAAGTCTCTAATAGCTGGGAAAACTAATAACCCAGGATGCCCTTGCGACTCATTAGAGTAAACAAGAGGAAATGAAAACCTGTATACGATAGCCCAGTCAACGTTTTTAATCCATGGAAATTAAAGCTAGAGAGAATATTGTAAAATAAATTCACAGAAAATCCTGACATGCCATTTTAGATTTTAATGTCTTCATTTTAATTATACCTATTTCCCCTCTTACTGCTTTTCTATCATCTAACATTGATATACAAAAGTAAAGTGAGAAAGAATTATGAAATCAACATTGATAAACCAAATAATTTCTAAATATGTATTTAGCTGGAAGCTTTATATATTTGTCAGAACTTCTGGGCATTTATGCATTCATCCAACTGTCATCATTCCGAAATTCAGACTCACTATCTCTATGTCACCATGTATCATACCTTTTTGGATTGTGCTAATCACAGGAATCTTCAGTGAAATAGCCTTAATTTTACATAAGTGGTTGGTACCTCATTTTCTTCCATTACTATAATCAATTACTTATACATATTCTTCAATTCTTTCTTCAAACCAAATATTCTACCTAAAAGCCTACTTTTTTTTTTTTTTTTCTTTACCTTAGTTGTAAACATGACATGTTCAGGCTTTATTTTATATCAGCTCCAAATACATTTTGACATACAAAGGGTGTTCAAAATATTTTCAGTTGATTTAGGAATATACAAACTAGATTTTGAATCTCTTGATAATTGAATTTATATGACTCAACATCTTATTGTAATGTATCTCTATAATGCTTAGTGTTGTTTTATAAACATTTAAGGTTAAATCAATAAAGGGAATGATATCTTACTGATGATGTAAAGGTACTAAAAGAACTCTAGTGCCGAGGTTTCTGTATATTTGCAGATGTGTGTATGCATGGGATGCATATACTTAGAAAAACATTTTTAAAATGTGAACTACCAAGAATACAAATGCATTGTAGAACTTTTAAAATTAGTCTACAGCCTGAAAAAAATTCATTTTCCTAAAATTAATTAGGCTAGGCCAACATTTTCTTGTCTCCTCCCGCCCCCATCCCACCCCCACTCCTCTATCCTGCTGCCTCTTCTGCCTATTTTTTGAGCCTTCTTACTCACCTCTTGGCAATTTCATTTGGATTCCTTATAACTGACCTTGCCTTTGTCACTGGTACTACACATCGTGTTTCCACCTCTAATTCCATTACTGCTGTCAATTGAAAGGTTTTTGTTTGTTTGTTTGCTTATGTTATTACATTTTGCACCACTCTGAGAAAAATGATATGAGAAACAAGTGAAATAAGAAATAGCTTGGAAATGTGTAAATGAATTTATTTACAGTGAAATGAATTATATAATTGTGACTATATTTTCACATGTACACCTCAATAGATGGAGCAAGGGATATTTGTTTCATCAGTGGCACAGCAGCTCTCTATAGCAACAGAAGCTTCTCCTTGACTCCCTTACTGGATCACACAAATCTTAGACAATGAGACACAGCAGAACAGATGGGATATTTCCCTCACAGGATATAAGTGATTCTAATGAGGCTTGAATATTGTCACCTTCGTAGATTAATGTATTTATGGTTTTTAATTTTATTCACCTATAGCTGCGACTGTAAGTTAGACAGTTTTTCTTGTCCTCTTGATGCTTTCCTTTATGACATCACAGACTTCTGCCATTCTACATAGTTATCAAAAAAATCCCATATTCTGTATTATTTTCCTAACACACTAGAATATTTTATTTTATGTAATTAAATCAATAATGATATTCAGAAATTTACTGAAATAAAATATCCTACTAATAAGTCGGGAGCAATACTCAGATGCTCCATTTAAATATTTCAGATTGTTGTTATCCTATTGACTATGTTAACTAAAATTTCAAAACCTGCTTATTCCTTATTCTAATTCCTAGACTGAATTCCAGCTGGGTCCATCATATAATGTGGTTTTTTCAATAACTTTACTTGACCACAAAAGAGAAATTGATTTATAATAGAAGTATATATGTTTATTGCCATAGTGCTCAAATGTGAAAGATAATATTTTAAATGATGGAATTTTGTAATTTAGTAACTTGAGAGTCTCATACCTTGCATACAAAATGTGTTATATTTTGTTGCCTTGATTGAGTCACTCACTGGCAATTATGTATATACTTTTTTCTCTTCTATTATATTTCTAGAAGAGCTGCTGGCACACATGTTTAAAAAAGTGAATAACAAATTAATGAATGGGCCTCCATTTCTCTTGCAGTAGAACTTAAAAATAAATTGGTCCTTCAGACAAACAAATTGGCACATTAAATGCCAAAGTAAAGATAACATTTGTAGCCTTTATAGTATAGAATGTATAGGTTTAAAGAGTAAGATAGTTGAACAAACTTGGTGAAAATGCTGTCTTGCTACTGACAGGTTTTCATTGTAAAACAATTCTCTTTTACAATTTCAAGATAGTCACAAATGTCATGTCTACACGCTGACATTGTTATCCAGAGGCAGAGAAATAACCTGTGGATATCTTAGATTTCTTTCTTAGGGATAAGCAACATCTTTGATGTCCCTAGGAGACGTCTCTCATGTCTATGTTGGTGTGATTGGGCCACATGCTCACTGAGGGGGAAGGCTTCCAAAGCACAGGCTCATTTCAATATATACAGGACATGGCTGATGCTTTGTCACCTCCAGATCTCATTCTACCAAGGTGGAATGTTGGTTTGTGAACGTTAGGATGTGACTCCACAGTGGCTCACTTCTATTCAGAGTGAGTTTAGAGGTGATGAGAAAGAAACTGGCTATACATTTAATCCTGAAAATGTACTTTATTAAGTGGTCTTTTATCTACTTTATCTAAACTATCCTGAGGTTTTAGGTATGTAGATAACTCCTATAATTTTTAATGACAACAGAATCTTTTTCATCATTCCAGGGCATATTTCACCAGAAATTATGAAAGGAAATATTAGAAAATGAGTACTAATGCTGTTTTACTCAAAATTCCTTAGGTGTTTGGCTTGTTTTTATAAGATTTACTGCTAATCAAAAATGAACAGGGCAATTTTAGTAATGAATATATTGTGAATTCAGTTAGGAACCAAACTGATATTCCTCTGATACCTGCTTTTAGGTAGAAAAGTGAAAGATTATCAATAACTTATTAAACTTGTTCAAACAAGTGGTCCTTTTCAATATACTTTTGAAGAAAATCGTTTTATTTCAAAATCCTATCATTACTACAACTTAGTGATAAAGATTTCATTCTCTCTATTGGAGCTCAAAAAGAATTCAAGTTTTTGGAATTAAAAAAATAAACTGTGTATCTTGTCAGAAAATATCACTCACAAATAACAGAAAATATCATTCTTAAATATCCATATCACTTTGCAAGAATAAGAAGGTAAAAATGGTAGTCACTTGAAATATTTTATAGACAAGTTTATTTCCTAGAGTCCTTCACACTGTCCTAATTTATGTAACATTCAGAAACTCTTCATAAATAATCACACTTCAGAAAAATGTAATATATAGAAAACCTAATTTTCCTACATACATATCCATTTGATTACAGATAAAATAATAATTTCATAAGGCAAACAGATATAGGATTCTTCAGATCCTTTGTGACAAAAAGGAGCTTCTTCAAGTCATTAGATTAGAAGACTAATAAATTATCATATAGACTATAGCAATACCTTTTTTGCTTACACAGTGTTGAATGTAGTTAAATCACAGTGAATAGGTCAAGAAGATCATTGTATTATGTTTATCAGTACAATTTCAATTAAGTTAAATTAGCAATGTTGTCCAGAGAAAAATATCATTTCATCAGTATGCATTTGAACATTTAGAAAGATATTTATCAACTCTCTAAGGACGGAGACTCTGTCTACCTCACCTGTGAATTTTCATGATCTACAAAGTACTTGGCAGATATAAAAAATCCTCAAAAATATTTAGTGAAGGGATGCTGACTCAGGTTTCCATCATAGACAAACTCCACGGCCAATAACTGTGTGGAAAGTAAATAAGGGTTGAGTGAATTGGGTAGCATACTTAATGCAGATACATTTTTAAAATATATATGGAATTTCTACTCTTATTTTTATTGTGAGATATAACACACATATATAATGTGTATAAAAATAATTGTACACTGCTAATTTTTACAATGTGAACATTGATAAAACTCTCACCCTAATACATAAAGCATTGTCAATACTCAAGGATCTACCATATGCTTCTCTTCAGCAAATTCCCTTCTCACTAAGTTAACCACAATTCTAATTTACATTAACTGTGTTTTTGCATTTTTATTATAGAGTTTAGTTACTCAAGTATACATCCCTAAATACTAAAGTTTAGCTTTACCTATTTTTGAACTTAGTGTAAATGGAATTAGGCAGCACATGTCATTTTGTATCATATCTCTTTCACTTTGCATTATGATTGCATTTCATCCAGGTTACCTTGTGAAGATATAGTTCATTCATTGTCAAGGATATGTTGCATAATATTGTATGAATCAATACTATTTATCTATTTCCCTGTTATGTTTTTCCCATTCATTGCTCTTTTTATTAATGGGGTTATGAATATTCTTACCCATGTCTCCTTTATGTAGGTATACATGCATATAAGCATAGATTTCAACTGTGTATATATCTAAGACTGAAATTACTGCATCACAGACATGTGTAGGTAAATGTTACTGATGCTAATTAAACATTTTCTGCAATGGTTGTATGAGTGCTCACTCTCAGTAGCAATGTACATAACTTTCATACTCTAAGCTATCACATGTTACATTGTCAATCTTAAAATTTTAGCCACACCAGCAAGGATGTCCTTGTGTTCCATATTTTTTAACTTATCTGATTATTAATAGAGTCAAACATTATTTCATATGCTTATTTACCATTTAAATTTCCCTTTTTGCTAAATCAGCTATTTGGTCCTCTTGCCCATTCTAGTCATCTGTTTTTAAATTATTGACATTGTGGTTTATTACATATTCTCAACATAAGACCTTTGTTGATGATATATTTTGCTAATATAGCCTTCCCATTTTTGTCTTGCCTATTGGGTTTTCCTAAAACTATTTACTCATAAATAGTGAGCTATTTATTTTAATAGGAACATTTTTATCTGTTGTCTGATAGTGGGTAGTGATATTTTTCCCTATTTAAGAATATTAATCAGAAATCAGGATTATATCATGTTATATTATAAATAATTGCATTTGTTTCTAAACTATTTCTTCCTCTTGAGAATATTAGATCCATGAAGACAGTAATGAAGTTATTTTGATGTATGTTGTATAATAATATTGAAGAGAGTATAACACAAAGCAGAAAATAAAGAGCTATAGAATATACTTATCTATAGCTATATATCTCTGTATCTCCTTATTTCTATCCATCTACCTACTAACCATCAAAACATCATTCACACACAGGTACCAATATGATGTTTTCAGGTATTACTATATATTAATATTTTAATTATTTTCCTACTAACTAGAAAAAAAAACAATTGAAATCTAAATAAGATAAAAACACAAGGTGTTCCACAGAATGGATACTTTTGTTGGAGTTCTCTTCTGATGTACACAATCCTTTTTATGAGGCTTTATTTTAAGACATTTTAACTTTTCCTTTAATTTGAAGTTCCGAGTGATCCTGTTAGAACTTCAGAGCATATAAACAATCAGTAACCAGAACTACATTGATATTTCTCATGATGAGTGCAGTTAAAGTCCTAGATTCCTGAATGTGCATGTATTTGACTACCATGAGCTCTTAGAATCCTATGAGATGTATGCATAGCATACTGTTGTTATACAAATGTTCCTTTTTTTAAAAAAGATTTATTTATTCGTTTATGAGAGACACAGAGAAAGGGAGGCAGAGACAAAGGCAGAGGGAGAAGCAGGCGCCCTGCAAGGAGCTGGATGTGAAACTCGATCCCAGATCCTGGGATCACACCCTGAGCCAAAGACAGATGCTCAACAACTGAGCCACCCAGTTGTCTTTTTATTTATTTATTTATTTATTTATTTATTTATTTATTTATTTATTTGAGAGAGAGAGAGAGCAAGGGAGAGAGAGAAAGCATGCACACATTCTGACTTATTTTTTTCATTTTAACTGACTGAGCCAGGAACCCCAAAAGTCCAACTCTTTATGCCAGCTCTGGTCGTGATCTCAGGGTGGTGGGATTGAGCCCTGAATTCAACTTTATTTTATCCAAATGCTTTAGTTTTTGTGTGGGCTCCTTACTTGGAAGATGTGTGGGACTTGCTTGAACCATGAGGACCAGTCCCCTAGGCTAAGTGGCTCTCTAGCCCTCTTTAATTTACAGAACTTGGTTAAATCTTGGCTGTTGAGTTCTTTACATATTCAAATGCTTAGGAGAAAATATAAAAGATTAATCCAGAGAAAAATAGTTTCCCCCAAGAGCAGAACAATTTTAACCATTTGCCATGTCCTTAGAAATCATGCTGATCCTTCTTGGCTTCCTAAGGAACTTGCTTAGCTAAAGGCTAAGGTGTTTTCCCAAATCACACCTTCATCTAAGTATTTCTACAATAGTTACCTTGGTTGCATGTAGTTTCAAAGAAAAAAAATGGAAAAAGAAAGCAATAAGAGCACTTGAAATATAGAGACCACAAAAGAGGAACAAATCCTTTAATTGTGCATTACCTCTGTACATAGGAAATAATTTTATTAATTTATTTCTTCTCGGAGAAAATTCTATTCCTTGATATCATAGAATAACAGAGCACATAACTGTGACTTTGACTGTAGGCTTGATTTTTTTTTTAAGATTTTTATTCCTTTATTTGAGAGAGAGAGAGAGAGAATGAGAGAGAGAGAACACAAGCAAGGAGAGGGGCAGAGGAAGCAGCAGACTACCCACTGAGCAGAGAGCCAGATTTGGGGCTCAATCCCAGGACTCTGAGATTATGTCCTGAAACTCCCAGGCACCCCTGTCGGCCTTGATTAAAGAGTGAGAGAGGTGGGGAGGACAAAGTCTTGAGTTTTCACACAACATTTAATATATAATTTAAAACAAGTAAAAACAATATTAAATATTAAATCTGAATGCCCATAATCCATGTACAAGTAACATTGTTCTAAATACATATTTTATTAAAGAATAAGAGAGTTAAGTTTTACATGTAAATATATTCAGAATGGTATTATTTATGGCATGGGAAATTATTATATTTTTTCTTTTTTGGCATGGGAAATTAAAAACTACTTATGTCCAATATTAAAATGGTTAGCAAAATATTGGTATATCCATATGTATTATTGAGACATTATATATAATTTTACCTTATAATACTTGCACTATTAAGCTAAATAAAATAGGGTTTTATATTTTAGGACTGCAATAATATAAAGAAAGTAATAGATGTGATGGCTTTTGATATGTTACTTTGGCTAGCTTTCTATTCCCAGTTGTTTAACAACACTAATCTAGGCGCTCCTGTGAAGGAATTTTATAGATGCAATTAGATTCCCTAAAGAGTACAGTTTTAAGGATATTACTGTGGGTATGCTACCATAATCAGAAGATTTTTAAAGTAGAGCTGAAGAATTCCATCTGTAGACCATAGCTCTGTCCCCTGTTCGTATAATTCTAGCTTGCACCAGATCTTCGCTTCTTAACTGCCCATGGACACCAGGTTCTTACCATCCTGTGAGGTTTCAGTTGGCTAGTGATCTTTCCTTCCTGATAGTCTAATTTCAGAATTGGGATTGCTTAGTTAGTCTCCACCACTGTGTAAACCAACTCCCTCTGATATATCCTTCAGTATATTATCTCACTGGTTCAGTTTCTCCTGAATATTGACCAGATACAAGAGATATTATGTATGCAATATGTTTCCAAAATGAGAAAATATCCCAAAACTTTGTGTCTGCTTCAGGTTACTGAATAAGGTTTTGGTTTATTTTTTCAATTGCTTTATTTCTATAATTTATACAGGTGTATTAGACCATAATAGTTAAATGCTATTATATTTTAAGGTTTTATGTATACTTTCCTGATCTTATTCTACTATCAACATGTAACTTCATATAACATTTATATATATAAATATATAAATTATATATATATATATATATATATATATATATATATATAATATGTATCTATAATGTCCACCTTTTGGCCAATTTCTATCTCCTGGGTTTAAATTGGTCTGATAGGCCAAGCGTTGATCAAATGCCCTCCATGGTGCCAGGCCCAAATTTACTGACAATACAGTCTTATACCTAGAAGTTCAGACAAGTCCTTTTTAATAATTTCATATAGGAAAAAGTATTTCACTAACTTGTTCAACCAAAAAACTATTATGTTTTGTTTTCTGTGCCAGATTCTGTATTAGATTCTGGGTAAATTTAAGATCTCAGTCTGGAATAAGTTTTATAAACGTAACATTGAATAAATAACTTTAATGCAATGAAATAATTTTCTTAGTAAATAAAAATGTAAGAGACCTAACTTGATAATTGTGATCCCAGTGAAATTGCTCAGTACTGTCCACATTTTCTAAATGCACTGAATACTACCTGTTACTCTAGGCTTCATCTTATATTATAACAAATAAGCTCCAAAAAGTGTTATACAGAACAGTGTAATATTGACTGTTCTGTTTAGAAAGGACACATAAAGGGAGGACATGAATGAAGATAATTTTACATAATAGGAAAACTGTAGGAATTTCTAAAAATGTAAAAAAAGGCTAGTCTTCTAAATCCTGAGTATCTGAACATGACAAAGATTTGATATAATTAATTAATGTTTATCTATGTATATACATAAATGTATACATACATATATAGTGACTTGAGGCTCTTAAGTCTTTCTATAAATACCGATGTGCTTTACTTTGGTGAAACCCCAGAAAAAAAAAAATTATGTTCTCAGAAGAAAAAAGAAAAAATCTACTGTTCATGTTTTGCTCAAATTATGACCTCACTAACATTTTATCTGCTCCTACAAAACTTAACATATTTATGAAGGATCCATCAAAACATGAATTATAGAAGGCTGATATGATCTATCCTGCATTATTGGCAAAAGCCTCATGCTCTATCTCTGGCCTCTAAATGAGGCTCTGTTTTCTGTTTGAAATGTTGACCAGAGGATACTACAAATGTATACTCATTTCTCTCTCATGCATTTTTTAATTCTAATTTCTCTGTACAGTTTACCCATTATGATTTTTGTAGTTATTACTGTACAACTACCTATTTTATATGAGAATCATTTCTCCTTAATAAAAAATAGCATATAAGCTTTCTAACTGATATTTAATCCTTATATTCCAATAGTATATTTAATTGATGTATATAGAATTTTAATGATATGTTTTCATATGCAATATATTTCCAAGTTTTTATTTAAATTCCAGCCATTTAATATATAGTACAATATTAGTTTCATGTGTAGAATTTAGTGATCCATCCACTTATATACAATACCTAGTGCTCATCAACAATGGCTGTCCTTAATACCTATCATTTATTTAATCCATCCCTCCCACCCAGCTCCCTTCTGGTAACCATTGGTTTGTTCTCTATAGTTAAGAGTCTGTTTCTTGGTTTGCCTTTCTTTTCTCCTCTTTTTCCATTATCATCTGTTTTGTTTCTTAAATTCTGCATATGAGGGGTGCCTGGATGGCTCGGCAGTTGAGTGTCTGCCTTTGGCCCAGGGTGTGATCCTGGAGTCCCGGGATTGAGTCCCGCATCGGGCTCCCTGCATGGAGCCTGCTTCTCCCTCTGCCTTGTCTCTATCTCTGTCTCTCTGTGTCTCTCATGAATAATTTTTTTTAATTCCACATGAGTGAAATCATTCAGTATTTGCCTTTCTCTGACCAACTTATTTTGCTTAATATAATTAATATTCTTTAGTTCCATCTATGTCATTGCAAATGGCAAGATTTCATTCTTTTTGATTGCTGAGTAATATTCCATAGTAATATATAAATATTCTACTCACAGAATATAAAATATTTTTATATTATTGGAGTAGATCCCTAGTAGTACAATCGCTGGATCATAGGGTAGTTGTATTTTTAACTTTCTGAGAACCTCTGTACTGTTTTCCAGAGTGGCTGCAGCAATTTGCAATTCTCACCAAAACTGTAAGAGAGTTCCATTATCTCTGTATTCTCATCTATATCTATTGTTTCTTGTGTTGTTAATTTTAGTCATTTGACTGGAGCAAGGTGGTATCTCATTGTAGTCTTAATGTGTATTTCCCTGATGATGAGTGATGTTGAGCATCTTTTCATGTGTCTTTTAGCCATCTGGATGTCTTCTTTCAAAAAAAATATCTATTCGTGTCTTCTGCCCATTTTTAAAAATGGATTATTCCTTTTTTGGGTATTTAGTTTTATAAGTTCTTTACATATTTCTAAGTACTAACCCTTTATCAGCAACTACAATACTTCTAGCCAGAAGAGAGGACTTACTATTTTTATTTCTCTTCATAGAAGCTCAATTACATACTAGTAATTCAGAAGAAGATTGTATTAAGCTTCAAATATCTGTGAGTTTTAAATTTTTAAATGATTTATAATGCACTGATACATAAACTAATCTATAAATGCTTCACTTAAACAGAAGCTATCTTAACCATTATTATTTATATACATCATCATGTATTTGTTGTTTTTATGTAATATTATTGGTAATCAATGGAAACTAGAAAACGAAATGTCAGAGAACACTTATAAAATTTATCAATTTAATAATGCCAACATTAAATAGTAACTATTAAAGCAAAATGCAATTTAAAATTGCAAAGTTCATAAATATGTAAATCAACAATGGATAAAATACTTAAGGAAAGATTTATTTTATTTTATTTTATTTTTTAAGGAAAGATTAATACAAATAGTTGATGCTGAACTGGAACTTGAAGAAGAAAGAATATCTGGATGGATAGCAGTAAGAAACTGTCAAAATTGTGAAAAACAAAAGTGAAAGAAAAACTGACAAATTAGCATATTTCAATGTTTATGAAACAGTAACTAGAAAAGTCTTACAAAATGACTGAGCTATACATGAGTTATGAAAAACAAATTTGGATTAAGCTGTCACTATTTTCAAAAGGTTCTTCAAACAGTGCAGTTTAGATTTAATAAAATTGCTAATGACCTGAGATCATAAAAGGACCATAATGATTACAGTGAAACAGAGCTTAGTTCATCCACTTGTGAATCTGGTCAATTATATTAATTACTAGTTCTGTGAACTTGGGCGAATTAATTTACTTCTGTGACTAGCAGGAGCACTGATATATAGTTCAATAAACATTAGTTCTCACATTTCTCATCCACTTTCTTTGGGGTAATAGTAAAGTAAAAGTAGGAGTAAAAAAAGTTGTACATGCACAAATGAGATAAAAAAACATAGACTTATTTATAGATTAAACACAAATTGGGACACTTGGGTGGCTCAGTGGTTGAGCGTCTGCCTTTGGCCAAGGGCGTGGTTCCAAGATCAAGTCCCGCACGGGGCTCCCTGCATGGAGTCTGTTACTCCCTCTGTCTGTCTCTGCCTCTCTCTCTGTGTCTCTCATGAATAAATAAATACAATTAAAAAAAAAATAAAAACATAAATTGCAGGTAACATTTGCATATTCAACTTAATCTATATACCTTGAATCTTTTGTCATAAATCTAGACAAATTATCAACATCATTATAAAAATATTTACGAAAAATCATTTAGCAAGTTCTAATTGATAATAAAATGCTAACAGAGAATATCGTTGGAAATTTCCTTATAATCATTGCAAAGCTTTTTACAAAAGTGGAAATGTATAATTACAAAACAAATGCTCAGAGCAATTTTACTCTAGACACATTATCCAATATCTTGTATGACATTTATTTTCATTTATTAAATATTGGAAGAATATTATGAGTCAAGAATGAAATTGAACTTCATGAATATGATATTAATAAATCAAAAAAATTAAACTATGAGAACTTAAATCTCACTTAAAGTCACTGCAAGGTGCCGTGGCTCATCTGCACTTGGCTTGTGGGAAGAAAGGGCAACTGAAGACAACTTTCTTTCTTGCATTAAAAAAAAGTTTAATTGTGCCGAAAAAAAAAAATGATCTCAATTTATAATCAAATTATGTAAAAAGCAAACTTCAGCCATTAGAAGCAAAGACACATTTATTAAAGTACTGTTCAATTAAACATTATTATCATTTGATTATTATTGTTACTATCAAATAAGTGAATTACCAAAGGATGTTAAGTTGCATCTCAATAGAATGGGATTTGAAAAAAAATGCAGTTGCATTTTGCTAGTGTATCAGACAGCAGAAAGATAAAGCCGAAACAGTTAATATCTTCAAACTGTTAGAAAAAAAAAAGTTTTTGTTATGTTTTTCTCAAATTACTGTTAAATAACATGGTTTGAAATTGGTGTAGGTATTGTAACATGGAACTATATTTACTTTTTTACCACTTACTAGTAATATCTGGATGATTTAAAAATTAATTATATAATGATGGAGTGTGATATTAATATTAAAGCTTGTAGTTTAATAAACAAATGCTTAAAATAATTTATTGTGCAACTCATAAAATGAAACTGAGATTGAACAAAGCAATGGTATATATTAACTTTTAAAATGTCCATAACTGGGGATGCCTGGGTGGCTCAGTGGTTGAGTGTCTGCCTTCAGCCCAGGGTGTGATCCTGGAGTCCCGGGATAGAGTTCCACTTTGCCTGTGTCTCTGCCTCTCTCTCTGTCTCTCATGAATAAATAAATAAAATCTTTAAAAAAAAAAATAAAATAAAAATGTCCATAATTGTTTGAGGAGGGATGAGAAACTGCAAATGAATTTTTAGCTTTTTGTATTTAAGTATAGTTGATACACAAAGTTGTATTAGTTCCATGTATACAACATAGTTACTCAATTTCTCTGTATGTTATGCTATGCTCACTACAATTGTACCTACCATCTGTCACCATACATTGCTCCTGCAACATTATTGACTATATTCCCTATACTGTGCCTTTTAGTCTTGTGACTTATTCATTCCATAACTGGAAGCCTGTATCTGTAACTGCAAGCCACTCTCCTTCACCCATTTTGTCCATTCCCCCACCCTTCTTCCTTCTGGTACTGGCAGTTTGTCCTCTGTATTTATAGGTCTGACCCTGCTGTTTGTTTATTCATTTGTTTTTTTTTAGATTCCATGTATGAGTGAAATCATATGGTATTTGTCTTTCTCATTCTGACTTGTTTCACTTGGCATAATACCCTCTAGGCCCATTCATGTTGTTTATAAAGAGTAAGACTGCATCCTTTTAATGGTTTTGTAATATTCTATTACACATAATTCTATTACATCTTTGTCCATACATCTATTTAAAAGTGTCCATAAAAAAATAAAAGTGTCCATAAGTTTGGAAGCTACTTTTATGTATCCTTATTTTTATTTTATATTTACATAATAAAAATGAGTAAACAAAATAACATAATCAACAAATAATTACTTAAAATTATAGGCAAGGGAGTTGACAAGGTAATGCATAGACTTTAGAAGTGCAGCCTACATCTGCCCATATGACTTTCAGTCTACAGCCTCTCTCAAGGTCAAACTGATACCACATAATCCAAGGCTTCAACCACAGATCAACATGCTATAATAAACAATATCTAGTATGGCCAGAGAACGCCTCCAAAAATCACATTTGTCAGCATAAAGTATGTGGTGCAGCTCTACAGCCTTAGGTAAACAATGATACTGTTAATAGGCAAAAATCAAAGGCTTACAAATTATAACCTAGAAGCTGAGCGAAGATCAAATCTTTCTTTGCAATAAGTAGAATGGGGACAACCCAAATCTGCTGAATAATCCTCTGCTACACAACAGAAAACCCAAAATAATTCAGAAACTCTAGGAAAGTCTAACAGATAAAATTTAAAAACTACAATATTTTCTTAGTGATATTTTCTTTACCTTATCTGGGAAATAAACTTATTTATAAATTAAATTATTTGTTGAGTCGAACAATGGCAGTTTGACCTTGGTTGCTGCACTAATTGCTATGCAATATCTTGAGACTCATTAGCATTATCTTACCTTTCCAGACCATCTGGTATTTGATAGAACTAGATACAAGTACAAACAAAATGATCTTTTCTGTATTTCTAGGTCACTGTGGCATGATAATCTATTCTATTCTCATGTTTCTGCACAAGCATTAAATGCAAGTATTCATGACGAAAATTATTTTTATAATGAAACAAGTAAATTATCCACTACTATGGTAGAATAAAAAGGTGCAGGGAAAAATTTTATTTGGCAGTGAAAATTCTTTCAATTCTAATCCATCATTAATGTTATTCCTCAGCCAAATGTTTTGCTCAATAAAAATGTTAAGAAGAGAAATCAAGATAACAAGGTCATCTTGACAAATTACTCACTGTTTTAGAAACCACAGATTACATATTTTCTTTCTCCAGCTTATATTTAAGGAAGGATAAACAGTAGTTAATCAAAAAATATACTGAACAATTACTTGGGAAATTTTAGAATTGTAAAATCATGTTCCTTGTGTGAAAACCAACTAGCTGTCGAAAGTTTTAGAGGATAGTGTTACTGTGATGAGTTCTGGGTTTGTCCATCATACCTGAGTGTCTTGAAAATTTCATCAAGGGAGAGCATGTTTTCCAATTTCATGCAGATGCCTATTTACACAAATTACAATATGTTGCTGTTAGCATCATTAGGGTCTTCCTGTCATGATGACCACATTTTCATGGGCACTTTGTACAAAAAAAAAAACTTGTCTAGCTAAGAGGAAAGTCTGATTTATAGCCACAAAATCTGTCATTTTGTCTCCTCGATTATTTAGAATCATTAGTGACAGCTACTTATTTCTGAGCACTAATGTGAGACACAAAGATCCATATACTCTCAATCTCATAGGTCCCTACACACACATCTCCCTCAAAATTTTATATTCCATTTCTTTCAGACTTGTTCATTTGAAGTTCTAAACAACTACCCAAGATGTTTTCCACTACTCAGGAGTCACCTGAGTGACTATAGGAGTCACCTCCTACTACTTTCCAATATATGCAACTTGGTTATTTAACTATTTACTTTTAGCTCTGTTACTAGGAAGACTTTTCTTCATAACTGTCCGTCAGAGCCATCTGAAAATGAGACTATAGTCTATTTCCAGCCATCTGGGAAACTAACTCAAATCTTTTTCTTTCAGTTCATAGAAAAACCTCTATAAGACCTCTGGTATGACCTGAAGAAGAGGCAATGGTCTATAAAATGATATCTGGGAGCCTGCATTATCATGTGACTTACCTGCATCTGCTAGACATTCTTAAACTTGATCTAGGACCTACCTCTATAATGATTATATTGATGAATTATTGCTTAATAACAAATTACTCCCAGAATTTAGTGAGTTGAAAGAACAAGAATTTATTTTTACCCATGAATCTATGAGTACTTGAAGGTTAGATGGTCTACATGGGGTTTAACTTTGGGTTCAAGCTACAAATTGGGCCTAATGTGCCTTGGACCAGTGAACTAGCTGTAGAAGGTTTTTCTCAATTAATAATAATAATAATAATAATAATAATAATAAATTAATAATCCAAAAGATCACACCTTTGGCTGCATATTTTTGGTACATTTTAATTGATAAATGGGCTCAATGTTTATTCTACTTGAATTCTGGCCTGTCTGTGATTGCTTGGACTAGCAAAGTACAGTGGAAGTGTCACTATGCCCCTTCTAGGCCTAGTCTTGAGAGACTATATGAAAAACAAAACAAAACACTAAGACTGCATAGAGAAAGGGGCCCATGTGAATGCAACCTCTCAAGCATCTCTGCAACAACATTACTTATGTAAATGGAAGCTATTTATTTTCAAACATGACCAGATGCCAAGTGAGTGTCACTGGTGAACCGTGATGACACACTGAACAGAAGTCCCTCTGCGACGTTCAGCTCAATTTCCTGAACCACAAAAGTATTAGATATAATGAAATAGTTGTTGCCTTGAGTTATGCCTAGAGGCTAAGAAATAGAGCTAAGTACTTTGAGGGGTTCTATTCCATAGGTCAGGTGCTAACTATATTTAACCTGATTATACATTTGAAGCCTGGAAAAATTAGCACAGGACTCACTGTGAATTGTACTTAGACCAGAGCTTCCATTATAATCTAACTTCCATATCACCACGATAACTGGAGTATCTTTTGAGTTTCTTGATATTAGAGTCAACCTAGCAACTACGTCTAAAATTCTTCAAAATGTTAGTATATTCTTCTGCCTCCAGTATACTGTAAAACTATAAAGAGGTCACAGAGCCCTTTTAAAAAGGATCAAAATGATATCTGTTGTATATTTTTACAGTGGCATTATAGGGTCTTTCCTCTAAAGAAAGTATTCTCCTCCTCAATCAGTAGACTATCAGATTTTGAAGTGTTTTACATTCAGAAAAGGGTATAACAAGTATCATCTTACTGCTCACTAGCTCTTATTCTTAACTTTGGATTATATACATTTGAGCAACATTCTGGTTTCTGTCCCACCATGCAACTCCTAAAACCGTTATGATATTTTATACACTGACACAGATCCCCTTAGATAGGGGCAGGCTGAATTTCAGTCTCTCATTGCTGCACTTTATATTGATTTTGTGTGTCATGCATGTGTCAATATTTAAGTATTGCCACCTAGCTTTTGCTATCCTAAAATTCTGTTGACCCCATTCATATTAAAGAGCCTGGTTCCACAGAAGCATTTTCTACCATTAAATGTAGTTTATAGAGGTCAGCAACCATTGAGCCACTAAGATGCCAGTGTGGTCTCCATCAGGGGATTAGTAATTGACTAAGTGAAGGAAATGTCCTCGAGGACCTGCTGGGGAACACAATTAAGTGGTAGATATTTACATCTTGCAAATTAAATTAATTCTAACATCCTACTTCCTTAAGCTTCTAACCTTTCCTTAGTGTTGTAACAAAATGTCCTTTCATTACCATTTCAAGTACTGAAGGCTGTTATCCTGTCCAAGTTTTAATAAACCACCTCAGCCAAATTTTAGGACTATTTCTGGTACCCTTGACAGACCTGAGACCAGCAATGAGTGAGTTCACCCGTCAATAAATTATTTTCCAACAGCCTCATACTACATGTCTTTCCAGCCCAAGACATTTAAGATCTACTCATATATATTTGAAGTCAGATTACCTATGCTCATAAAATGGCTCCAATGCCTACCATTTGTGCAAATTTTGGTTAATTAACCTGTGCCTCATTTTACCTATATGTAATAGCATAATTGTAAGATGATTTCTAATAGTGATAGAAGTGAGAAAATTAAGAAAGTACATGTGAAGGATTTAGATCATTGTTTTCAAATAGCAAGTAACTGAGGTGCCTGGTGGCTCAGTCGGTTAAGCATCTAATTCTTGATTTCAGCTCAGGTCATGATCTCATGGTTCCTGGGATCAAGCCCCACTTGGGTTCCAAGCTCAGTGGGCAGTCTGCTTGAGTTTCTTTCCCTCTGCCCCTCCCCCCACTCATGCTGTCACTGTCTCTCTCTCTCTAAAATAAATAAATAAACCTTAAAAAACAGATTCTCTCCCTCTCCCTCTGCTCCTTCCCCACCTCTCAAAAAGAGAAAAAAAAAAAAAGAAGAAAGGAAAAAAAAAGCAAGTAACTGTTTGGTTTAATTGTGTCCCCCAAAAGATAGTTGAAGTCCTAATCCCCAGTAACTAGGAATGTGACTTTATTTGGAAAAGGGACTTTGCAGATGTAATCAAGCTAAGATGGTGTCGTTATGGGTTAGGCTGGGTCTTCACCCAATGACCAGTGTCCTTGTTAGAAGAGGAAATTCAGACACAGAAATGCAGACACATATAGAAGAGAATGTTATATGAAGATACAGAGAAGGCGGCATGACAATGGATGCAAAATGATGCATCAGCAAGCCAAGGAACACCAAAGATTGTTGGCAACCAATAGAAGATAGGAAGAGCCAAGGAAGGATCCCATACCCCCACCGGATCTTCAGGGAGTAAGCACTATGAAATCCTCCACCGCAGACTTCTGACCTCCAAAACTGGAAGATAGCGTTTCTATTATTTTAAGCCATCTGGTTTGTGATACTTTGTTCAGGCAGCCCTTAGGACACTCATATAACACTCATGAGGATTAGTCATTCATTTTTTTTTAAAGATTATTTATTTGAGAGAGAGAGAGAGCAAGAGTGATCACAAGTGGGGGTGGGGAGCAGAGGGAGAGGGAAAAGCAGATTTCCCACTGAGCAGGGAGCCTGATGCAGGGCTCCATTCCAGGACTTTGGGATCATGATCTGAGCCAAAGGCAGGTGCTTAACCAACTGAGCCGGCCAGGGGCCCCTCATTAAATTTTTTTTTGAATACAGAAAGAATATCCACTTTTTAAAAATTATATAGCTTTGTCCTTATTAAAACATATTATAATGACATAATTATTAGCTTATAATAATATTCCTAAGGAATATTATTTTTCATATTCTTCAACCAAAACCAAATAAGTTTAGTTTGTAATAACATATTAAAAGTTATAGATGGGCAGCCCAGGTGGCTTAGCGGTTTAGCGTCACCTTCAGTCCAGGGCCTGTTTCTGGAGACCCGAGATCGAGTCCCACGTCAGGCTCTCTGCATGGAGCCTGCTTCTCCCTCTGCCTGTGTCTCTGCCTCTCTCCCTCTCTCTCTGTGTTTCTCATGAATAAATAAATAAAATCTTTAAAAAAATAAAAAAATAAAAGTTATAGTTAACATGCATTGAAGGCTACCCCATTTTAGGTGTTATGCTAAGGACTTTAAGTAAATTACATTATTTTTCCTCATAACAAATATATAAGGATGCCATTTAAAAATGAGGAAACGGGTGCAAAGAGGATAATATTCAAGTTCTCTTGTTATGAAAGTAATGGAAATGCATCATATAATATCAAGGAAATCTTTGGAGGTATAATACAAGGAAGACACAACATTTAATACAGTTTATTATATGCCATGCACTAAATACTGAAGGTATGTTTCTCAAATGTACCATCACAATTTATAATCCATGCCTTTCAAAAAAATTTAGAAAGTTTAAAAAACTAATACTTCAATTACAGTTATTAGAAAACAAAGTTCATGGATGTTAATTTCTTTAGACCATGTGATTAAGCCAATCACTTAGTAAGTGATTAAGCCAAATAGAAATTTAAGATGAAAGTGAGACAATATGAAGTAAAGGCAATGGTGCAGTTTGTCATATGCAATACCTTTGTTATTAGTCCCACAATATCAGTGACTCATTTCCTAACATGCACTGAATCTGGATACACTTGTGTAATGTGTCTCCTCTTATGGTGTGTGTGTATGTGTGTATGTGTGTCCCTCTTTCTCTCTCTCCATATCTATACTAATAATATATATGTTATATATTACATGTATAAATATCTTATGAATTTGACACAAATATTATATATTACATGTATAAATATCTTATGAATTTGACACAAATAAATATATAATAATTAGAGTTTGACAACAAAAGAAATGCTGAGTTGAGTTGCCTGAAAAGGTTATACAAAATGTCTGTTTGTTTTAACAAAGTGGATACTACCAACAATTTTGATGGAAATACCATCATTTGACATTAAACACTACCCCACACAATGCAAGATATTAACATCTCTGGCATTCATATCCTCCATGCTGGTAGCAATATTCAGTCTATAACAATCAGAAAACACCCCCACCGTTTCCCAAATATCATTAAAGGAGGTGGTTCCAGCTCTAGTTGAAAATCTCTGAGACAGAAGATGGCAAAATAGGTTGGAAGCTGGATTATGAGGTTGCATGTAGCTAAATGCTGTGGCTGAAATTGTAGAATATATATTCAGGGCCCATTTCCAGAGTTCTGTATCCTATACTTTCTTGATTACAAAGAATGGGAAGCCAAACATATTGAACTTTTCTTTCATTAAGAGCGATTATATGATTCAATTCTACCAATAGGATGTGTTGGAGGCTTTCTTTCATTCAAAACAATAAAAGATAAAAACTTCACAAGGAAAAGGATGTTTTCAGCTACCTGGCATGGTTATCCAAAAGTCAAAGTACCACAGCCATTTGATGGGATAATAATCATAAAAGTAACCTGCTGGACACAAGGAATATAAAGAGAGGAGAAATCTGGTATTCTGATAACTTTGAACACCAGTCCTTCATTGATTACATCTTCCTTTTGTTTGCTGTATAAGCATTACATAGTTCAAAGTCATTTCAGGAGAGTTTTCTTTCAATCACAGCAGTATGATCCTATCATATATATTGTTAGGTAACCTATATACAGAGAGAGATTTCTTTTTAAAGATCTATATGAAATTATATCACAAATGGGTAGGAGATGTTGTGATCAATGATGTAGATAGTGAAGCCATTAGAACACAAGAGGAAAAATCATTTCCATTTGAGAATACAGAAACAGAGATAAAGACCAGGTAGGGTGAATAAGCAGAGCATAGCAAATAATTCATTAGAGCTTATGGTAGCATATAAAGGACAGGTTGAACTGATTTCTTAAGAATAAATCAAGTAAGAAAAGGAGTAAGATGTAAAAGACAAAGAGGAAGCTTAATATAGGATAATTTTTAGGTGAAAAAGATATTTTCTCAGCTACTGATAAGAAAGATATGTTTACATGGAGTAAATATATGAAAAAACTGAATGGAGGAAAAGTATGTAGCCAATAAATATTGCTAAAATGAGAGGTCTTAAATACAGGGTGATTTGAATGATTAAGAACGTAGAATTGGAAATTGAATTCTATAAATAATGTTAATAAATGCTTAAAGATATGTGTGCCCAACTTTAATGAAAATTGTCCCCCCAATTTTATTTCAGAGTTCATCTTTTGTAAGCAATCATTGGGATAACAATTTTAAAATCAGTTCATTATCACTTTAAAATATTTTCATTTCAAAAAATAAATAAATAAATAAAATAAAATATTTTCATTTCAACATGGTAAATCAGTGGCTATGATTCTTAGATAAAGAAAAATAAAGTAAATTTATTTTCTAAAGCAATATGGAATGATGAAAGTGAGCAGGAACCAAATGCAAAACTAAGAATGCAGAGATAATTTTCTATGAATCATAAACTACTCATTATCAATTTGTTGTTAAAATACATTTCCTTTGCATCTTATTTTCATCTGTACATATACATATTTCTCTGCATGTCCAATACGAATGAAATATTTGAATCAAAAGTAAAAATAAAATATTGCTAGCGTAAAAAAAAATGTGACTCTAAGGTACAATTTAAAATGGATAGTTTTTCTGAAAATATTTCATATGATTAGTTTTATATCATGGAAAAAGCCTGGGATCATTTTTAAAAAATTCTTCTAAGCTAATCTAACAGACCATGAATGAACTAGAAATATCAAATTTATAATTCACTTGAATAACTTTTATTTGTTAAAGAGAAATCTAAGAGAGAAAACTATATGTAGCAAATACACGAGAATATTTTACTTACAATGTGTCAGGTCCATGAGTTTTATTGTATGCAACTTTATTCTGAAATCCTTGGGAATGTATTGATAAAGTGGCAGAAAATTTATCCAAAATGAAGGGCCAGAGGAATAAATTAAATTTATTATCAGAGGAAATAGAAAATGTCTGTAAATTACAGCATCTATAGACAGCTATGTTTGTAACGTCCCTTTAACCATGCTATGATATTTGCTAACCATGCTTTTGCTATTTGTTCTTATTACAGACCCAGATGGCCCAGGTTGATCTTTAATTTGTTAGGCTCAAAATAAAATATTGTCCTCTCCAGAGTTTAACAAAGGTTGCCCAACTTTATAGTTTAAGACATTCCAAATAAATCTGTTTCATACTGCAATTTAGCCACAACCAGGATATAAAGATTAGAACTTTCTCTTGGGCCTTCCCAGCTGCTCAGATTTAAATATCCTCGTTGCTTGATCATCCTCCTTTGCTTCCTGTAGACTCTTCAATTTGAGTCATTAAGTATCTAAATACATATTTTCTTTCTGTTTAACATTTTTTTTTTTTTTTGGTAAGATACCCATGTACCTGATGGAGTGCTTTTAATGTAAAGTGAATGTGCACACCTTTTGGAATGAAAAATGCCTGTCTTTCTCTTTCTCTTCCTTGATGTTGATTCATTTCATGCACTGCTTCTATCTGATTGGGTTTCTACTGTCATTAAATATCCTATGGTAGAAGTTTAGTGTCTACATCGTGAAGTATCACCTTGGTATGCATTCTTTGGTGCTGAACAACAAATTTCCATTCAAATAATAAAATTATTTTAGCTAATTCATGAATAATTTAAAAATATTTAAAAATAATAAGCAAAGTATGTTTCTTGATTTATATACAACTCTGTTCTTGGGGTACTATTTTAGAATATTGCAGCATTGTGTTTAGTTGTAAATATGTGATAGCATTACACTGATTTATTTAATACATTTTGCTGAAAGTCTGTCATGTATAGGTAATATACAAGTTATGGATAATAAATAATGAGCAATGCCAAAATCTTTAAACAAAATAATCTCTTCAGAAATAGACTGATGAGGGATGCCTGGGTGGCTCAACGGTTGAGCGTCTGCCTTCAGCCCAGGGCGTGTCCTGGGATCCGGAATCGAGTCCCACATCGGGTTCCCTGTATGGAGCCTGCTTCTCCCTCTGCCTGTGTGTCTTTCTCTCTCTCTTTCTCTCTCATGAATAAATAAATAAAATATTAAAAATATAAATAGAATGATAAGAGGATAAATGTTTGGATTCAAAATGATTGTACAGATAGAGAAAAAGAATTAGGAAATTTAGGAAGGACAAACATGGAAGTGAAGTCATGTTGTTGATATGCAAGATAAAAGTACTTTTACCACTTTACTAAAGCAAATGAATTTACATATTTTGACAAGATAGCATGTCTTTATTTTTTATTTAATGTATATTCACTTGTGGAAAAGTCCTATGAAGAAAATTCTTATTCCTTTACCATCTCTTTCAGTTTGCACAGTTATCTATAATTAGTTATTAATGGGCAAATGTATGCAAAGAACTCTGAGGATTAGATGAAAAATTAGCAGCTGCTAAAATGACATGTATGAAAAACCCAATGCCAGAGACATAGAGAAAGTTCATAGGAAAGGTAATTGTCTCCTGCCTCTTCTCCTCTACAAATTCCGTTTTTCACAAACTTGTTTAACTATTTAGATCCCACATGGTAAGTAGTCTGTTGTAGTTTCTAATTTCCTAATGCTATCTTTAATTTCTTTTATGATTACATATTCTCTATTAGCCGGTTTTATTCATATTCCTTTGCCCTGAGGTGGGTTTTATAAACATCACAATTATGACCAACTAGAAATACTTTGCACTGCACACATCACAGAGAAAAAATGGTTATTATCTCACTCAACAACTCACCACCTTAGCTATCCCAGGCAATTGTTAACAAAAAATATAAGAGCATAAGCAAATTGGAGAAAAAAATGCAAACCCACAAAGCTTACAAGAAATTTTAAACTCTCTAATAAATGCCTTTATTGTGAATTAACATATATTCATGGTTTTATTCATTAGAGTCTTTCATTAAAAAGTACAAAAATACTTGCCTATGCCCACCAGCTTAACAATAAAAATCCACCCATGTATATATACCATGTTATATCATGCTGCCTAGGTATATGTGGAGTGGCGCATCCAAAAAAAATATGATTTATAATTGAGCAATTATGTGGTAAAATATTCAAAAACCAAAGACATTTATCAAAATGTAGTAAGGAAAAAAAAGTAAGAAAAAGATAATAATGTATTAAGGAAAGTAGAAGTAAGGTGAGGTAAAAGCAAAAAGGAATTGAGGTACTAAATAAAAAAGCAGAGCAACATTTGCCTTTGGCCCTAGTCTTAGGCAAAAATCTAGTCTTCAGCTTCCCCTTCAATTTTGGCATTATATTTTAGAAGAATAAATAGTTTTAAAATGTCTACTTCAATATTATTTTTGGTAGCCTAAAATATTTATGTAATCAAGCCATTCATTATCATATATAATTATGATATGACAATGATGCAAATAAGATTTTTATTTGGATTTATTTTAAACCTATAAATATTCCCTTTCAAATCCCTTTCAAGGATGTAACTTACAGTGAACATGATGGAATAGCCCACAATGACATATTTTAAAGACTGAAAAAGAATACCTTTTTCCAATTTTTTTTAGACAACAATACTAACGGGAGCACTTACTAATGGTTGCTTGCAGACAAAATAGTTTCAATGCTGGAATCCGCTACATAAGTTAACCAAACTGAGGTACCTTGACACTGCAAGGATTTCTTACATGATACCAACTGCAAACAAATTGCAATCATCCTACTGTAGGTAAGATGCTAGTATTGAATGCAGTGAAAGATATGAAGGAAAAGGAAATTTAGATAAGATTTTCCTCATTTTAAAGCCAATTGCATCACCAATTGCCAGATTTCTAGATCTAACTTTTAAGAAGCAATATTTGCCAACTGAATTAAGAAACAAGTAAAATGCCTTTATGGTAGAAACAGCAACATGATAAGGATAAAAAATATTAAGTTTACTTTACAAAACAGAGCACATACCTCCTTTTTTAGAGCTTGTATAAACTGCAACACCTCTGAAAACCAAACTTCAGGTCCAGGAGTAGCTGAGTCTTGGTCTGTTATCATAGAGAAAGAAAAGTTATTAACTTACTATCAGTATTTTCCTGGGCAGGATTCTGTAGCTAAAAACATCTTTCTCCCATAGTTACATCGGTTGAAAGAATGTGTCTAATTAGTATTTCAATTGTGCTGTATAGGATTCATAGGAATCATAGGAATCATTGAACAGTAGAGAAAGCTAAAAATTATTAAACTGAATCACAATGCAAATTCTTGAAATCTGAGAATTAAACTTGTATAACAAGAACAATGTAATAAAATTCCAAACTATAAAAACCAAGTTTGTTTTTACCTAAGAAGTTCATTCAATACATTACACTCTACTTTGAGCCCAGATTTACCTCTTGACTTGCAGTGATTTTTAACACTTGGCTTTGAGAGCAATGAAGTCGGAAGCAGTTAGTTCAAAAGGGCAGGGACAGTGAAAGAAGATATAAAAAGAGGCAGAATAAACCTAATCTGGAACATTTACAAGCAATCTGAAGGAATACATACACTGTCAGGGATGATAAAATATCCAAGTTAAAAAGCTGCATTGAATTCTGAAGCATCTGAATTGTTGTCCACTTCCTGAGAGGCATAAGTATATATTAGGAGACTGGGTTTGGGTTCACAAGCTTTCTATGTGAACTCTGTAGAGTCCCATTCAGATACATGACAAGGTCAATAGTGTTCCCGGAGTTGTGTACTGCACTACTACTCAAATATGTGGTGACTGGCTATATAGCAGTTCCCAGGATTGGCTCATTGGTCCTAATATATACATTTCTCATTTCTAAAAATGTACTTAAAATAAATCCCCTGATCAACGGCCATAGTCAGAACAATTTGGGCAACAAACTAAACAAAGTAATATTAGAATATAACACAGAATATAAAATAAATACTCATGAGCCCATATTGATAAAAATGCATGATTGAATAAATAAATGAGGAAGAAGGGACAAATCTGTGCAAAAGAATCCCAAATGAATTAAGTAGATGGTCTGCCTCAAGAAAGTAAAAGGTAACTTCTCACTCCTAAAGTGTGGAGAGCACATAGGGATTTCCTTCCAAAGAAGTCTGTATGGAAAGGGTGGGGAGGCGGAGAGTAACTTTATGATGCAGAAACATGACAAATACTACCTCAGGCAGGTGACCACCATTAATACCAACAGTCATAAGTCATGTTGATGGAATGTACATTTGATATGATGTAATGGAAATGATACATTAGATTGAAAAGTCTGGATCCTGCCCAAAATACTATCTATGATTTTTTAGGCCTGACCTTAAGCATTTATAAAGGACTTATCTGGCAGGCCTCACCAGAGAAGTTTCCCTCTACACACCAGACTCTGCACAGCCAGTGCACTGCAGGCTGAAGAGGACTGAAGTCATGGTCTCAGGGCCCCGGCTGTGGCATGCTTTAGGCTTCAAATTGAGGCCTCTTTACCTGGGCTTTCTGCTGAGGCCTTCCCTAGGTACCTCTGTTGAGATTGCCTTATCAAGGGGAGAAAGGAAGAAATCTGAAGACATTTTTCTCTAACTCATTGCTCACTACTTTTTCTACTCCTAGCCCTTCTTCCTCTTCTTTCCCCCAGCCCCTAGATCCATAAAATTACAGAAACCACTTGTTTGGGACCACCTCAGAAATAAGACTATGCTCATATCTGCACGGATACACCTGAATCTCCACCAGCACATAGTCCTAGACGTGAAAAACAGAACAGTGGAGGGCAGCACATTCCCCCATTTAGCCTCTTGCTTATCTTCATGCAGTAAGGATTGAAGGCTTGGCTGTCACTTTCATTGTGGCTAGTTGTAATCAGCTACTCTGACATCTAGCAGGTCAGCTATCTCCAGATCAAATGGACCCTTGACATAACTCTGTGCTCTCCCTTTCCCAAACCCCAAACTCAAAAATCAATACATAAACAAATAAAACAAAACACCACAAATGCCAAAGAAGGGGCATTTTACAAACTCCCTTACCGATACTCCTCAAAACTTTTAAGTTATCAAAAACAAAGAAAGTCAAATAAATTATCACAGACAAAAGAAACCCAGAGAGATACTGCAACTAAATGCAATGTAGTATCTTGCATGGGATTCTGGAAGAGAAAACACTAAAGATAGCTGAATAAATTATGAACTATATTAATACATCAATGTTGGTTCATTAAGGAATCCCTGGGTGGCTCAGCGGTTTAGCACCGCCTTCAACCCAGGGTGTGATCCTGGAGTCCTGGGATTGAGTCCCACGTCGGGCTCCCTGCATGGAGCCTGCTTCTCCCTCTGCCTGTGTCTCTGCTTCTCTCTCTCTCTGTTTCTCTCATGAATAAATAAATAAAACCTTTAAAAAATATATTAGTTCATTACTTACAACAAATAGTACATACTAATATAAGATGCTAATAATCTGAGAAACTGGATGTGGAGGATATGGGAACTCTATCTGCTCAATTTTTCAGTAAACCTAAAACTGCTCTCAAAATTAAAGTCTCTTGGGATCCCTGGGTGGTGCAGCGGTTTAGTGCCTGCCTTTGGCCCAGGGCGCGATCCTGGAGACCCGGGATCGAATCCCATGTCGGGCTCCCGGTGCATGGAGCCTGCTTCTTCCTCTGCCTATGTCTCTGCCTCTCTCTCTCTCTCTATGTGACTATCATAAATAAATAAAGATGAAAAAAAAATAAAGTCTCTTGATGATCTCAAAAATAGTAATAATAAACCCTCTGTACCTGAAGAAATTCAGGTATTTTTTCTTTTTTTTACAAAATACTGAGTTTAAGAATAAAGGCTTTAAATATTTAAAGTTCTAAGTATTTAATCTGAGAATTCCTTTGTTTCATGATGTTCTTAGACTCTTTATACTAACTTTATCAATAAATAAAATTTATCCAATAAAACACTGAAAAACACTACCTCAATAGGAGTTGTTTTTTTTTTTTTTCTTTTGTTTTATTTTTAAGAAACTATTCTCTTCTGAACTGGAAGATTAGAGAAAGTTGCCTTTGTTGTTGGTATTGTTTTTCTAATTATTTTCTTTTAATTTTCTTGGACATATACACAAAATAATATTTTCTATAACCAATCTAATTCATTATCTTATAAAATAATGAAATAATAAAGTCTATATAGAATGATATAGATAGATAAATAAGTAGCTCGATTAAATAAATAGATAAATGATTAATAGATACCTAGAAAGAGAGAGAAGGAGAGGGAGAAAGATAGAAAACGTTCTTATGATTTTCTCCATAGTTAATGCTTATAAAGAACAATAAATTTAGAGCAGTGATTCTGGAAAACATCTCTAGTCATTCCTCCAAATCATAGATCATAGCATTTGCAGACTGCAAAGACAGCTTATTTTATAGATGATTAAATAAAAGAAGAAATTAAGTTTTTTGCCCGATGTTACAGTTAACGATTAGACATTTTGTCTATTAAGCGGCATGTGCACTAGGATATTCATAAACTTCTAAGTGCTGTAATATGACCACCTAAATAGAATCTATTTTTGACTTTATTTCCAAAACATGATAATTACTTTCTCTGCATTAGCAAAATTGAGTAAGAATAATTTCATGTAATTTATGGTAAAATATAATTACATAATGATAAAAAATTTTAATCCTATTTTTTAAAATTTGATATTAAATTTGATACTATAGTGGCAGTGAGGATGCTTTCATATAGATTTCTGAAAATACCAAAAGAGTATACTAATTTATAAAGAATAAAGCTTGAGCTTCTAATGTCTGCAGGTTGATTAGTACACACCAGAGCCTAATCTGTAAAGTACATGTTCAAACTTGCAAATGTCTAAAATTAGCCTCTATGCTCTGCGGTAGAATCATCGATGTATCTAGCTATATCAATAGCATAAGCCATTTACTAATTCTGAAAAGATGATTCAGGAATATATATTAAGCCTAAAATACACTTAATAAAATTCACTGATTGCGTAAAAAAATGCACATCTTGAACATTTGTTTTATCAAAGAATATGATGGAATTTCTGAAATATCCAACCTAATTGGTAAAATGATTTTATATAGTTAAATATAGTTAAATATCTTAATATTATAAATAATAAAGAGGCCAAAACGAAACTTCACTTTTTCTTACAATATAGAATTAAATTTTGTGAACATAATTTTAGAATGTAAGATATATTTTTGTAACCTACAAAATACCCCTACTTATTCTCAATATATGTAAGGTTTGTTGTTTTGTTTTTAATAAACTCAAAGTATAGTTATTTATAAGATATTGTGGTAGTTACTGAGAGCCAGGATATAACCCTGTATATGAATCCAATTAATTCATGAGACTGCTCAATAAAAGTCATTCTGTTTCTAAATGTATGTAAAGTAAGCAAAAGTCTTTAGCCCCTTATGATTTTTAACCCCTAGTATACACATCTTCTCCCAGGGTTGCAATCACACAATAATCTAGGTGTAGATGTGAATGAATTTTGATGAATTTTGATGAAAAAGTCTCAGTTGCCTTTAAGTTACAGAGATTTCCTGGGTGGGTCTAGCCTAATGAGGTAGGCCATTTCAAAGTACATCTAGAGGCCAGAGAGTGAAGTGGCCTCAAAAAATGAGAACGTGAAGCAGCTACCTCCTTCTGGTCATGAAGAAGTAAACTGCAGTGTTGTAGAGAGGGCCACAGGGCAGGTAGTGGTAGGTGGCTTCTAGCAGCTAAAAATGCTCCCTGGATAACAGCATGCAAGAAAATGGGAACCTCAGACTGAGAAATGCAACAAATTGAATCCTTTCTAGAATCTTTGATCTTGAATGAAGACTGTGAACTTTAGATAATACTGCAGCCCCAGCTATACCTTGACTTCAGCCTGGTGAGATGTTGTGTAGCGGATCCAACCAACAGTACCCTGACTCATGACCTATGGAAACCAGGAGATAATGTATTTGTGTTGTTTTAAGCTATTACATTTGCAATAATTTGTTGCATTGTTGCACAGCAATAGAAAAGTAATATAATATATATTGCATAAAGTAAATATATTTACAAATATCTTATTAGTAAACTTTAAACAATATAAGCTAACATTTTGCTTTAACTAAAGAGTTCTGTTTTTTTATCAGTTTCATAAAAGCTATATTTAATAGGCAATGAAGTCTTTTATGTTTTTCCCCATGTTATGTGTAGTAATTTTTTTAATGTAATTTTCAGTTAGGTAAGCATTAGAAATGATACGAAGTAATTTCTTCACACACACACAAAAAACACTCATTTCATGAGTATGTCTGTATCACCTTTCATAGTGAAATAGTTTTTTTTTTTAAGGATTTTATTTATTTATTCATGAGGGGCACAGAGAGGCAGGCAGAGACCGGCAGAGGGAGAAGCAAGCTACCTGTGTGGAACTCAATGCAGCACTCCTAACCCCTAGTATACACTTTTTGTACTTTAATACAATGATCACAAATCTCATTTTTTCAATTTCTCAAATATCTAAACAGATAGTTAACCAAAAAATGTACATTACACACTACATCACATACATTTACATTATACATTATATTATAAATATATATATATGGATAGCAAAATTATCAAAAGATGCTCAAGATTAATAGTCATTAGGGAAAGCAAATTAAAGAGTTAAAACCACAGTGAGATATAATTACACCTCTTTTACTATCAAAATGAAAACAACTACAACTGGCGATACAAAACACTGAATTATTAATTACACAGAGCAAATGGAATTCTAATACAGTGTTCTGAGAAGTGAAAAGTGTGGATAGTCTTGTCTTGTTCCTCACTTTAGAATGAAAGACTATGTTTATTCTTAATTAAAATTTCAATTGCATACAACTACACTAGAAGGCCACGTACACTATTAAAAATTTTAAGCAGAATAAAAATTAATGTAAAATAAATTAATGTGTTAGCATAATTTATAAAAATTTTCAAATAATTTTTTTGGAAGAAGAGGATACAAGTGTGATGGCATACAGATATTTCTATATAGGTATGCAGATGTGTAAAATGTATAATATGTATTAGAGAATATGTGATGTACTTAATATTCTAAGTTCTGATATATGTTAAATATACTGTTATATTAACATATGTATATCTGCATAAATGCATTTTTATTTCCTTCCAGTTACTTTGAAACTTGTAAATTTTGTAAGCTTACATATATATATATACTTCTGTTTCCTTAGATATACTTTAATAATTCCTTAAATTTTTTGAATGATTCTACCTGAAAATTATTAGGTATATTGTGTTACAAGATGGTAAATGTACATTTGTCAAAATTGTTGTAACATTAAGAATTATTAATATCAATAGCAATAGACACCTATCTCTGGGAAATGAACAAGGGGTAGTGGAAAGGGAGGTGGGCAGGGAGTTAGAGTGACTGGGTGATGGGCACTAAGGGGGGCACTTGATGGGATGAGCACTGGGTGTTATGCTATATGTTGGGAAATTGAACTCCAATAAATAACTATTATTATTATTATTTATCATTATGGACTTTCTTTACATTAGATATTTCATAGTAAATAAAATTATTTCTTTTTCTTTTCCCCACTGTGAAAACTTATCTATATTTTCTTTTCATTTTAATTTTCTGTTATGGGTCACATTCCTTGTACCAAGAGGACTGTAAAGTGATAAAATCCACAGGGTAAATCATTTTCTCCATCAATGTAGATATGATACTTTGTGTTCATAAAATTTAAGAATTAAATGCCCTGCTACTTCACACACAGACACACACAGACACACACACACACACACACACACACACATACTACACCACACCACTGCAGACAGCTGGGACAGGATAAACTGCATACAAGTTCCCAGTAAGATAGAAATATGGGAAATACAGAAGTTAATGCTTCATGGTCATGGTGATGATACACTACTGCCGGACAGACGTTGAGAAGAAACTCTTTGATAATGCAATAGTGGTAGGGTACTTTAACATTGTCTTATAGTAATGGACAGATCATCTAAGCAGAAAATCCACAAAGAATCAATGGCTTTGAATGACACACTGGACTGTATGGATTTCACATATTTATTTAGAACATTTTATCCTAATGCAGCAGAATATATGTTCTTTTCAACTGCACATGGAACATTCTCCAGAATAGGTCACATACTGGGTCATAAATCAGGGTTCAACAAATACAAAAACACTGAGATCATGCCATGAATATTTTCAGAGCACAATGCTATGAAACTTGAAGTCAACAACAAGAAAAAATTTGGAAAGATCACAAATATATGGAGGTTAAAGAACCTTCTACCAAAGAATGAATGGATTAATCAGGACATAAAAGAAGAAATTAAAAGGACATAGAAGCAAATGAGAAATGAAAATATGACAGTCCAAAACCTTTGGAATCAGCAAAGGCAGTCCTAAGAAGGAAATATATTGCAATATAAGTCTATCTCTAGAAGCTAGAAAAGTCTCAACTACACAGGCTACCTTTACATCTAAAGGAGCTACAAAAGGAACTGCAAATAAAGTCAAAGGCAGCAGAGAAGGGAAATAATAAAGATTAGAGCAGAAATAAATGATAGAGAAACAAAAAGAATAACAGAACAAATCAATGAAACTAGGGCCTGGTTCTTTGAAAGAATTAATAAACACTTAGCCAGATTTATCAAAAATAAAAGAGAAATAACCCGAATAAGTAAAATTACAAATTAAAGAGGTGAGTGGGATGCCTGGGTGGCTCAGAGGTTAAGCAGTTAATATTAAGAGGCAGCTCAGGGGTTACTGAGGCTGGCTCAGGGCGTGATTCTGGAGTCCCGGGACGGAGTCCCGCATTGGCTTCCTGCATGGAGCCTGCTTCACCCTCTGCCTATGTCTCTGCCTCTCTCTCTTTCTGTGTGTCTCTCATGAAAATAAATAAATAAATACATAAATAAATAAATAAATAAATAAATAAATAAATAAAATCTTAAAAAAAAGAGGAGAAATCATAACCAACATTATAGAAATACCAACAATTATAAGAGAATATTATGAAAAATTGTATGCCTACAAACTGGGCAATCTGGAAGAAATGGAGAAATTCCTAGAAATATACAAATTACCAAAACTGAAACAAGAAGAAATAGAAAATTTGAACAAACTCATAACCAGCAAAGAAACTGAATCAGTCATCAAAAATCTCCCAACAAACAAAAGTCCAGGGCCAGAGAGCTTCCCTGGGAAATTTTACCAGACATTTAAGATTTATTTATTTATTTATGATAGACAGAGAGAGAGAGGCAGAGACACAGGCAGAGGGAGAAGCAGGCTCCATGCAGGAAGCTGGGCGTGGGACTTGATCCCGGGACTCCAGGATAGCGCCCTGGGCCAAAGGCAGGCACCAAACCGCTGAGCCACCCAGGGATCCCCTTACCAGACATTTAAAGAGGAGTTAATACCTACTCTTCTCAAACTGTTTCAAAAAATAGAAATGGAAGGTAAAATTCCAAGTCTATTCTACAAAGCCAACATTACCTTGATTCCGAGACCAAACAGCCCACTACAAAGGAGAATCACAGGCCAATATCCCTGATGAACAAAAATTCTCAACAAGACCCTAGTAAATCAGATCTAACAATACATTAAAAGAATTATTCACCACAATCAAGTGGAATTTATTCCTCGTCTGTGGGTGTGGTTCAATATTTGCAAATTAACAATATTTGCAAATTAACGTGATGCATCACATTAACAAAAGAAAGGCTAAGAACTATATGATCCTCTCAATAGATACAGAAAAAGCATTTGACAAAATACAGCATTCATTCTTAATAAACACTCTCAACAAGGTAAGGATAGATGGAACATACTTTAACATCATAAAGGCCATATCCAAAAGCCCCAGAGCTAATATCATCTTTAATAGGGATAAACTGAGGGCTTTTCCTCTACAGGCAGGAACAGTATAGGGATGTCTACTCTCACCATTACTATTTAACATAGTACTGGAAGTTTTAGCCTCAACAATCAGACAACAAAAAGAAATAAAAAGCACTCAAATTGTAAAGGAAGGAGTCAAACTTACACTATTTAAAGATGACATGACACTCTTGCAGAAAACCCAAAAAACTCCACCAAAAAAATTGCTGGAACTAATACACAAATCCATCAAGGCTACTGGACATAAATTGCTATACAGAAATCTGTTGCAGTTCTATACACCGATAATGAAACAGCAGAAAGAGAAATCAAAGAATAGATCCCATTTGCAATTACACCAAAAACAGTAAGTTACCTAGGAATAAACCTAACCAGAGAGGTAAAAGATCTATACTCTGAAAACTATAGAACTCTTATGAAAGAAATTGAAGAGGACACAAAGAATTCAATCTTTATTAGTCCAGGTTCTCATTTTCTTTGTAACTATAAATCCTTCAAAATATTAGAAGGTATTTGACCAATTTTCTCCCATTTAGGTTCATGTGGCACTAATTATACTCAAATTTCTTTACTAGACAAAAATCTCACAAATCCTTTCCTTTGTTTCCTGCACCCATTCAATAGTCTCTCAAATTAGTGGCAGCCACAGAGAAGCCAACTGAAACTCAGAAGTCTTAATGGCATTGCCGCATAAACACTGTACAACTAGTTTCTTATTATTTGGTATTTAAAACCAGTTCTATTTCTGCAAAGTCCTCATTATTGAGCTTCTTTCTCTGCCTTTCATTCCTGCTTGTAAACTGGACTCCCTTCTCTGCCCCTCTTCCCACTTCCCACAAGCTTACCTCTCTATTGTATTATACATTACTATCTTGGATCTTCCCAATTACCTGAAGCTAAGGTGTTTTGCAGAAATCTAGTTCACTTCTCACTTGCCACAACATTGCCAAATGTTTGTCAATGGATAATACCATACCAGCTTTCCAACATCAACTGTCTATTTTCTCACCAACTGTCTTTTTTTTTCACAGTCTACAGGGGCGCTGACATATTTTAAATTCTCTTAGGCCCATTTCAAGGTACATGCTTTTGCATCATATAGATAGTCTAATTCTAAACAAGAATGTATTGAGATATTTACAGGCTCAGACTTGGAAAATGTATTTCTTTCTCCTGCAACAATACTGGGTAGGTAAAGAAGTAAGCAGGACAGCCTTTCTCTGCTTAATCATTCAAGAATAGAGGCTGACCAAAGCTCCGCCATGATCTTCAACACAGGACTTTCAAGATAGCCGTAAAATAATCTGTATTCCAGTCAGCCAGAAGGAAGAATAACATAATGGAGCATGTGTGGGAGTTGTTATGAGCCAGAACTGGAAAGAATTCACATTATTTCAATGTTCATACCTCATTGACTGGAACTCAGCCTCATGGCTCTATTTAACTACACCAAAGGCTGGGAAATGCTAATTCTACCCAGGAAGAAAAGAAGAAATTACATTGTGTTGGGCAATTTCTAAGAGTAGAATAGACCTGAAGAATATTAAGAAAACTTGTTGCTTCAGAGGGAGATCTTATGCAGCTTGGCCATGTTTGTACCAAGCAAACCCCTTAGGCCCCTGGAAATAATGCAGGGTGCTTTTAAAGTATTTTGAGGAGAGCAGTGAAAGGTTAATATTAAATAATAAAGTTGAAATGCAGGCAAATAATATGCTTGGATAATCTTAAGATTTGAATGTTCATTCATAGTCACTCTAGTGCTGACAAATTGATGGTGCTCAACTTGACATACGTGGTTTAAATGGGTTGAGGAAAATGTAAAGATCTTGGTGAATTCCAGCCTTGACTGACACAAATCTCTTTCTGCTTTTTAAAGTGCATTGATCATGCAAAACCTAATTTTGGCTATCGCTATATACCCACTCCAAGATCTGAACATTTTCTGTCATCAAAATAAATAATAGAAATTGATTAAAGGCCCTTATTACAAGTAAGTTGCTATGCCAAAATCACTTCAAATTTCAAGTTATTATTAAAACCAATCGCAGTTTTGATGTTGAAATTTACTTTTGAGTAAATTTAAAGCATCTTTAAAAAACCATGATTTGCAACATTTAGATTCATCTCACTTTTTCAGAACTGTAGCCATTGGTTTTTGCATAAAAATAGAATGAAAGGAATGCAATTATTTTTATAGCCTTTCTCTCTGAAATACATAAATTCCAAGATAAGAAAGTAAGCCAAAATATTTTATACATGTTAAAATTATTCTTTTTCTCTGGAGGGAGAGTTTATACCTTTCAATATATTCTCAAAAGTGCTGAACAAGCCAAAATGGCTTAGTAACATTTATCTATACAGTTTTCAGGATTTGGTGTTTAAATTTTATTTTCAAGAAAAGGTTAAGTTATAAGTGCATCATTTTCTAATTATATAAAGTAGACAGGAAAAATTTAGTGTGGGCCAGACATTGTATATATTAGATTTCCATGAAATTTAGGTGCACTGTCTTCCTAGAACATATTCCACAGTCAGAGATAACACAAAATTCATCCTTGACAAGTTTTTGTGATCTCATGGTGGCCTTGTTCTGTATCGTATCTTCTTCTCTTATTTTTCAGCTTCTCCACGTTCAGCAATCATAATACCTTTTGACCCTGAACACCCCCTCTAAAAAGTCTTTCCAACTCTTTCAGTCATTTTCCTGCCTTCTTTCTTATGTGTGCCACTCTCTTGTATGTGAGGGAGCATATTCTCTCGTCTACCCTGCGGTTTGCTTGCTCCTGCTGTCTTGTTATTTCCTGGAAGGCCTCTTGTTGAATTCCCTTTATACCATGTTTTCTTCCTGTGCTGCTAATCTCCGAGTCCTGCTTCTGCTCCTTCACTGATTTCCTGCCATGCCTTCACTTTCTAGAGCTACGCTGCTTCCCTTCTTGCTATTTTTAGGATCTGCACTGAAAAGTGCACCCTGAGGTTTAGGTTGGCACTGGAATCCTTCTCCTAATGCTTGGAAAGTGTACCTTCGAATCCATGCCTTTTGGAGAAAGACAATTTTCTCAGCAAATGGAATGTAGCATCAAAGTAAAAACAAACCCTTTAACCAACTGTGATTTCTTACTTTCTAAATTATAAAGAGTATTGTCCCTAGTAAACTTAAATATCACTGGACACATGTTCTCTAGAGGTCCATGCTTTGTTTTTACTTTTGCTTCCTATCCATCGTGTGTGGCTTACATTATGACAACTTCTTTCCAACAATTCCTGAAATGACCTATGTGGCCCTTCCACCTGGAGGGTCTACCTCTCCCTTAAAGCCTTCATTAAAAGTGACTTGGTTTGTGAGCATTTATTCACATCCATGAATAGAATCCTTGATCATTTTTTTACCTACATAATTCATATAAAACCCATTATCCTCTGTAATATTTAACACATAATTTTTTTAAAGATTTTAAATTCAAGTTAGTTAACATGTCGTGTATTACTAATTTCAGACATAGATTTAGTAATTCATCACTTGCATTAAGCTCCCAGTGCTCATTATAACAAATGTTTTCTTTAATGCCCATCACCCTTTTACCCTATCCTCCTCCCTCCTCCCTCCAGAACAATAAATGTTTTTGATGATTCTTTTCTCTAAAGTTACGAACAAATGAGGGCAAAAAACAAAACTTAATCAATGCAGTATGTGAAACATAGTTTGTGGAAGTGACTATACGTCTACTGACTGTTAATACTAACTTTAAAAAATAACAATAAGGGAAATGCATCTAATATTACAAAGCTGAAACGTCACTATGTATATAATTATTTATCTTATCCTATTGCTTTTTGGTTTATGGCATACAAATAAAATGAATTTATGGCATATAAATAAAATGGCTTAAATCACTCTTCCTTTGATTCTTTAGTGAATAACCTCTCAGGTGACACCAAGCAAAGGTTTCTTTATCTCACTGATACCAAATGGCTGGAGAAATAAGGAACTCCATTATTTACAAGCTCTAACACTACTTCAAAAATAAATTTCAATTATTCTTAAATGATTCTGATTTTTTCTCATTTTATATTGTCACTGTTATTCTGCTACTAAAACAATAAAGATGAGGATTTAAGACATTTTTATATTTAAGTTGAAAGCTGTTCAATCACTTGCATAGTTATTATCATAACACATATTTTAACATTATAACCTTGTGTAATTTTTAAACCAGGAACTCAAAGAACATGACATAATGAAAACAATATTTTACATTGAGTCATAATAATGTTAGATATTACCCTTTATACATTTTATGAATCTTTACTTGATTCTCATGAAGAATTTAGCAAATGATAGCATTTGTTAAATGTACTATTAAGAGTGTGGTATATAAGTCAAATATATTGTTGTAGATGCGCAACTGTAGTAATAATTAATGTAAAAGTAAAAAATATTTATGTTCATAATAACAATGTTACTATTTTCCCAAGATATTTTCAAGCCAGTAAGTGATTTTTGTATGGCGCTGTGTTACAATTATGTTAACCAATATCATTTAAAGCTTTTTACAGAAATAGTTTTATTTTATATGAACATCTTTGCATATTAAGTTTGTAGTCATTTTTAGAGTTTTCCACGGGAAATGCTTCAATAACCAGAAAAACATTACACTGTAAATTATACAAAGGTCATAATATTTTTTGCAATGATGTCATAATGGTACTTGATGGTAACTTTTAACTATTCTTATTAGGTTTTTGATATACATTCGATGATTACGAAGCTATTTAGCTATTTATTTATTTTTTAATTTATTTTATTTTTTTGCTATTTAGCTGTTTAATCTCATTTTCAATAAGAGTCATATATCTAAAAGCCCTTAAATCTTTTTCATTTTTTTCCTTTCAGATAAGCAATATGTTTTCATTACAGAAAATTTCATGATATAAGCATACTGAGAAAAAATAATACATTTTATTGCCAATCTTTAATAATTGCTATTAATATTGTGGTAGGTTGAATCATGTCATCCAAAAGATATGCCCAAATCCAAACCTCTGGAATGTCAGAATGTGACCTTATTTGGAATAAGGGTCTTTGCAGATATCATTAAAATAAGGACTACAAGATTAAATCAGGTGATCTCAATGACCACTGTCCTCATTAAAGGCAGAGAGAGGGCAAAGACACAGACACACACAGGGAAGAAGCCCATGTGAAGATGGAAGGAGAGATTGGAGCTCTACTGACACAAACCAAGGAACATCAGGATCCACCAGACTCTCTGAGGGGAAAGGAGGGGTTCTCTAGAACCTTTGCAGAAAATGTGATTCTCTAATCCTTTGACTTCTGGCCTCTAGAATTGTGAGATTATTTCTCCTGTTTAAACAATCTAGCTTGTGGTATTATGCTTTATCAGCCTTGGGATGCCAATGGGTCCAATATTTTAGAATATCATATATTCAAATTATGGTATATCTTTAATTTGCAGTGCTAGGACTTTGTTGGTTCCTTTGTATTTGAACTTGAAGCATGTTTTCCTTTATTTACAGCTACTTCTTTATATATTTCTTTGTTAAATTATTTCCTCCAGTTTTCTTTTCCTTTTCCATTATGGAACTGATTTTAAAACATTTTATTGGACTTATAGTTATGTTGTTGTTCTGTTTTGTTTTGCATTTTAACACCTATATAAGGATGTGTCTTATAATCAATGTTCTGTAATAATTCATTTAGCAACACTATTTTAATGGATTCTTAATACAGCATCTTCTAACTGTTGGGAGTCTTAGATTGAATTTATTATGGCATTTAGATACAGCAACCTATAAATTTATATAATTAAAAATGTGTTAATTTTTCACACATTTATCTTTTCTCTAAAGAAGTCTTCAATTTATGTCAAAATTTTCTATTTTTGGTTTTTAAATTCTACCTAGCTTGATTTTTTTCTTCTATTCTAAATCTTCTCTGTTCTTTTAATGGTGGTCTGTTCTTATAATGGATGTTATATTATCTCTGTTTCCTTTGAGTTAATTTTTTAAATTATGGTGGGGCGTTTTTGTTTGGTTTGGTTTGGTTTGGAAACTCATGTCAGAAATTAGACTTTACCTTAAGACTTTAAGTCTGAAACCCTTACCTTGGCTATAAATGTATACTTATATTGATTGGAATTTCTGTGTGTATTTCTAAAACTTATGACAACACTCTATGGTAATAAAGAAAAGGAGGTGAAAAGCTGGCTTTATGTCCCTTCTCTTTGTCTTATTAATACTCCTTAGAGAATCCTTTTATCCCTCCCCCCATGGGTTTAAAACTATTTGCTAGGAATCTGGCAACTGAAACAGCAACATAAGCTAGCTTTCATGATTTATCATGTTGTTTATTTCCTCAATACTGTTTTCACACAAATCTCTCATCTTGCTTTTAGTTGTGTTCATTAGCCCTGAGTCTGGGGGAATTGTCTTTCTACCTTTTCAGTCAACACACTGCTAATCATCTATGGTGAACATGCAGTGTAAAGGGATGTATTTGTTGCAGTATAATTATTCTTATTCAGTGAAATGCTTTGTTTTCAAGATCTTCCTACCATACATCTGAATTCATAGATACACTGCACCTTAAATTGTTAGGCCTTTCTGGTACATTTCAGTGGGCTTGAATTCTATTAGTGACACTCCTGTGAGGCTTTCAGTTTCCTGGTGCTGTTATGTAATTCAACATTTATTTACTTACTCTCTTCTACCATCCTAAGTGTTTGCTCACGTGCTGAATTTAATATTTCAAACTTTATTTTGGATGAGCCCTTAAGTTATTTTATGATTTTAAATTGTGATTTTTAAAATTATTATTCTTAAAAATAATCTGAATGCAGGGGCACCTGGTTAACTCTGTTGGTGAAGCATCTGCCTGGGGCTCAGGTCATGATCCCATGGTCCTGGGATGGAGCCCACAGGCTCCCTGTTCAGTGGGGAGCCTGCTTCTCCCTCTTTCTCTGGCCTTCCCCACCTCTTGTGCTCTCTCTCTCAAATAAATAAAACATTTTTTTAAAGATTTGATTTATTTATTCATGAGAGACACAGAGAGAGAGACGTAGAGACATAGGGAGAGGGAGGAGAAGCAGGCTCCATGCAGAATCCTGATGTGGGACTCCATCCTGGGGCTCCAGGGTCATGCCTGAGCCAAAGGCAGATGCTCAACCTTTGAGCCACCCAGGTGTCCTGTAAAATAAACAAAATATTAAAAAAAAAAATCTGATTGCAAAGTGAAGCACTGTAGACCTGAAGTGGATATGAATCACTTTTATACATAGAAGGTTACCTTCTTTAACCACTCCATTATTAAACACACTATTTGCCTTAATATCAAACAAGTTGGTAAATTATCCCCAGGAGAAGATTTTACCAGTGGAAAGAAGGTAAGTATATGTGTTTGGACCTATGAGACTTGAAATGATGCTAGTATTAGAATACAAAGTATTTTGAAAACATTCACAAAGTGGTTTAAGTTCAGGATAATTTAAAATGTTTAAAATAAAAACATAGGATATTAAAACATTGGTAATATTTTATTTTTAATTTTACTAAAAATTCTGGTCTAAGAAGTCTAAGATCAAAATTTTTAAGAAGCATATTTCAAATGATTAGATAGCTTTTATATCATTTGTAACTATTTTTTACTACTACAACAAATACGTTTTAAAATAAACTTCAGGGATGTCTGGGTGTCTCAGAGGTTGAGGGTCCTTGTGAGGAGCCTGCTTCTCCCTCTCCCTCTGTCTCTGTCTTCTCTCTGTGACTCTCATGAATAAATAAAATCTAAAAAAAAATAAAAATAAAAAAATAAAAGAACAAACTTTAATAATTAAACTTGATATTTTCAAGGCCTCATTTTTCCCCCAAATTTGTATTGACATGTGAAATCTGTAGCAGTAATTTTCTGCATTATAATATTCTGATATAATGCTTTTTAAAAGACCAAAGAATATCATATAAAAATATTAATAATAGGAAACATAATATCAAATCTCCTTTGGTATGACTTTGAAATTATTCTTCCTGCAACAAATTACCAGGCTGGGAACAATTTAACAAAATGCTTGAGAAGACAATCTATAATAACTGTGAAAAGTGTGAAAAAAAATTACCTAAGAAATATGTTAATTATTTTGGGGACTCCAACTGACTGCTTGTTTTATTTTTAATTATGAGGAGGGTAGTTTATTCCTTTTTTGTGTTTAATGTTTATTATTGTTTTAATCTACTACCTGTGAAAAGAAGTAAAAGTGCCATATTTGAGTATTAAATGGATATAAGAATACTTTAAAATGAAAAATTGAGTATTAAATGGACATAAGAATACTTTAAAATTATATATATATATAATTTTCTTTTACATACTACCTGATAGGCTATGAGTTTTATTTTTTAATAATATATTTTTAAAAATACCTATGTCAGTGGTATGTAGTGTAGATATACACACATTATATATATAAAGAGAGAGAACAAGCAAGTGTGTATGCAGGGGCACTGGAGTACCATGAGTTTTGTGTCTTTGATTTTTATGCTCATTATTCATATTGTGTTTAAGTGTATTGGATTTGGAGTGAGATTGCATTTGAATCTGTTTCACGACTTACTAACTAGATGACTATGCATAACTCAACTTCTTTGTTCTTTGTTCTTTAGTGCTTATTTATTTATAAAACAAATATAATGATGAGCACTACTTCACGGTTTGTTGTAAGAAATAAGATGAAAAAGAAAAGCATTCACAGTAGTGTCCTTCACAATATATACTCAGTAAATCATAGTCATACACAAATCCTAAGATTCTGGAAGCTGAATATAATTTAAATACAATGGATGTGCTTGTAAATTATGCATTCCCATTTTTGACATTCTAATGCCAGTTTTGAATCTTACTATCTTTCCAGTTCACCTGGTTTTCTCTACCCAGGTTATTAGGATATAAAAACAATCAAAACTGAATGTTTTACATTCCAGAGGTTTTAAAGGCTATGAGAAAGTTCTAAGAGTTTTCTGTGTTTGTATGAGAGCACATTAAGGAAATTAATCTAACTTTAAAATTTTAATATTAGCATTTAAAAAATAGCAAATTATATATGGTATGTAAGGCATGTAAAAGAATATGCTGGTTGCCTTTTTTGGTCCAATTTGTAATAAAGAGAAGACTAAAATTATCTTTAAGGTTACTTATAAATGACAGTAAACAGTGAAACCACACAAGACTGCTTTTGGTGACATGTTTTTTACTTTTGAACAATCTGCTCAATGTATCCCTTACATAAGGAATTTTTTCTGTTTTTTTTAAGGATTTTTTTCCTTGAGTAAGACCTGAATAAGAATGTTCATCATCAGCACTATATTTATGATAGTGCACAGTCATAGAAAGAGAGGAGTAAATATGAGATAAATTTGCCTATAAAAGGTGCCTATGAAAATATATATATAATGCACTTATTCTGTGGGCACATAGTCTATGGTTACACATTAAATATATTACGTAGAATAATTCACAAATATTTCATTATATTTACATAAAGGCCATGATAACTCTTTCTCTACTATTCCAATTTTAGGATATGAGTGGCTGAAAAAAAAAACAATCTGGATACTTCTGTATACTTCTATACATCATGAAAATTTTAATGCCATTAAATATTTTTCAAAGATACAATGACCAATGATGGCTTAGATACCTCTTGTATTAATTTACTTTGCCCATCTTTTAAAGATTTCTTCTATTTTTTTCCTAGTTTGTTGTGATTATTCTATTACCTAACAAAACTACTTCTGCCATCTACTGTCTCCTTTTATGTTCAAGGAATATGGAAAGTGGCCTGATTTAAGAAATAGGTTATAGAGTAAATCCCACAATGAGATAATATACCAACATAACAGAGAGCCTTGTTATTTTGAAAAAGAGTGCATCTCTTTTGTGCTAAGCTCTCCCATCCATTTCCTCATGTCATCCCATTACAGAACAAAAAATAAAATATTTAGAGTAAGGCTCTGTTTTCTTAGCTTTTTTGGTGAAAGCCCAAACAATGAGGATAATACATGAAAATTACCCTTCATTTCTAAAGATACATATACCCCATGGTAATTACTCTGAGTTATCAAAACTTAGTCAATTGACCAACACCTCATTCCAGTTATACAATATAACAATAGAGAACTGGCTGTTAGAGATACAGTTCTCTAGTTTGGGCCAAAGCTTGGTCTCTCTTTATTTTGGAAATAAAAGTTTGGGTGCTGTCAGGAGATATTTACACTATATATAAATCCAAAGGATTAGATGAAATCACTCAATAGACCTGTTTAGAGAGAGCAGGATGGAGAAAGCGTTCTGTGGACTCCAATACATAGTGGTGTGAAGAGGAAACCAGATGCAGGAAAAGGAGAGGGAGTGGTCAGAAAGGCCAAGAAAAGAGTCTTTGAAGGTAAAGACAGTGGTCGATTTCATTGAATGCTGCTGTAAGGCCAAATAAGATCATATAAAAAAGTAATCATTTGACAAAATTAAAATCCTTGATGTTCTTGATGTATTATTCTATTATTTTAATGATATTAATTAAATCCTTCAGCTTGGTAGATATGGTCCTCATTTGGTGCTGTTGAGTTAATAGAAATGAGACTGGTTTTCAAACCTGCTGAGCATTTAATGGTGCAATTTTAACTGTATTGTCTTTTATTCTGTCTCATAAAAGTTATTAATGTTATTAAAATATCTAGAGAAATACAACCAAGATCTGGTCTTAAAAGCCTTCATCTGATTGTTTCCTTAATATACTTCCTTGCTTTGGGGCACCTGGGTCGTGCATCGGTTAAGCACCTGATTCTTGGGTTTCTGCTCAGGTCATGATCTCAGGGGCCTGAGACTGAGCCCTGTGTCATCTGTCTTTGTGCTCAGCACAGAGTCTGCTTAAGACTCTATCTTCCTCTCCCTCTGCTGTTCCCCCCAGCATGCCTCTCTCTATCTCAAATAAATAAATAAATCTCTGAAAAAATACATATACATCCCTGCTTTTATTAGAGGCAGGGCAAGTAGAAGCAATGGTTATGAGGTCATTGCTACAGGCTACAGGCTTTGAAGTTGTTCCAGATGTATTCTAAATTTACATTTAATTCTCTCCCCTGTTTCTCTGTATTGTTTCCCTTCTTTCTCTTTCCCTTCCCTTCTCTTTTCTTCTGCTTTACTCTTGTTTTCCCTTTCTTCTCTGCCTTCTTCGTTCTCTCTACCCTGCTTCCCTCCCATATCACCAATATACATTTCAACTCCTTTTATTCTGTTAAATAGAATAAAACGTAAGGCACTCTCTCTTTCCTTTAAGGCTTTCAATCCATGTATTTCTGCCTGTGAAAGCTTCTCTGGACTCTTCCACATATTGTCTGAGAATATGCAACAATGGCGATGACATAAAGTGACCCAGTAAGATTGAGAATTTATTTTCAGGGAATAGAAGAAAGCCTTTCCTTTTCTTCCTCCCACCATCCAACCTCCAACCCTCTGCATGAATTCACAGAGGACTTTCATAATCAGAAATGTAAAAGCACAGGGAGGTGATCAATCAGGAGGTTAGAATGACTACTTCACAGAAAAGCCAGAACAAATTGTCTTTAGGTATTGTAAGGTCCCTCCCGGCTAGCCCTGCAGTCAGTATCTGAACATATTTCTCTCCTTCCTGGAAGTAAGAATAGAAGTAATAAGAAAAATGAAGATAATTCCTATTTTGCAATATATGATGCTTTTGTAAACCTGAAGGATTTTCCATCATTTAATAAAATCTCTCTTCCTCCATGTGTTAGATATATTTGGTTTGAGCTTTGGCCTAAACATTATATTTCAGCACTACCAAATAGGGCAGAAAAAAAGTAGCACTGAGAATGGAAAGTAAATGTATAGTATTTATGCTTGGGTGAATCCAGCTTTCAATTTTACTTTCTACTACTTATAGTATAATTATCAAAATGTAAGGTTTTGTGAGTAGCAAATCGACCTGTGGCCTATTTTATAACATTGGATTTTTATGTCTTTTACTTGAGATTCAACAAGTGGATTTCACATGTGTGCAGGGAAATATATTTGTAGAAAAGTTCTTGGTTCTCTGAATGCTGAACTTCAGGTCGTAAATCATATCAATAATATATTATGAAAATCATAGTGGCTCTGTCCTTTTTGATGCTAGCATTGAGTTGTACATAGAATGAGCTGCTTTATCTCCCAGCACACAAAACTCTGATTGACAAAAGCAGACTAAAAAAAAAAAAGTTGAGCGAGATTCTAGTTGTCAAACTTTAGAATCCTGCCTAGAATTGTAAGAAACAGGGTAATCACTTTTAAACTCATGGATCTGACAGATAAAACTCTGTAACTTAATGCTATAAGTCTATCAGAGACAGAAGAGGCCAGGAAAAGATATCCTTTTTTTTCAAAATGGGCATAATAATAAATTTACATATAAATATACCTTTTAAAATAAGATAATTTTTCATATTTTGACATTTTTCCTAGATTTAAAGTACAGTAAAAAATTTAAATCCAAACATTTTTATGTCAATCTATCCAAATATATTAATCTTCTTTCCATTTTTTTTCTTTCCAGTTTTTTCAAGAACTTGCTATAAACTAAGAATTGCAATAAACTACTTATTTAAACAACATGCTAATGGTTCACATGATGTCACATATGTTCAATTTTTATCATATTTTAGAGACTATGCAAAGAAAAGACAATGGAGAAGACTGGTTGAGGTAGACATTCTTTTTGGTCCTCCCAATTTTCTGCATATATAAAAACACATAAAATAATGTACATTTATTCACTCATTCAAAATGAAAGCTTTTCTTTAGTATAAACAATATATGAGTTACTTTTCATACATAGGGTTTACTTCAACAGAAAAAGTACCTATTCTCATGGAAATTACATTATATATGGAGGAACTAAACAAGTAAACATATAATATTTCAGGTGAACCTAAGTACTAAAAGGAAAGTAAAGAAATGGTAAAACCATTTGAAAACTATTCAGCATTCTCTACTAAAACTGAGCAGTGCCCACCCTACGGTCCAGGAATCCCAATTCTAGATGTATTTCCAACAGAAATGTATTTACATATTTAGCAAAAGGTATATGGTAAAATGTTTATATCACCACTGCATGTACTGGGCTTTTAAAGGAAAGTAAACAAATGCCCACCAATAGTGTAATAGATCAATAAACTATAGTTATTTACCATAGAATATAATAGAGTGATGACAATGATCAAAGATCACATAACCAAAGGAGAAAATAATGAGGGATTCCATTTTTATAAGCACTAAAGCAGGTTATATTAGTCTGTTGTTAAATGCCAGGATAGTATAATCAAGCTTAAAGGTGGTGAATGCTGAAAAAGAGCACAAACAGCTGTGAGCATGTGCTAAACTGTCTGTTTTCTTGATTTGGATACTGTTTCCTACTTGGGTGCTTTATTGGCTCAGGCTATGGCCTTGTCTAAAGCTAATATTCTGTTTTCTTTCATGATATATCTGTCAATGCTCTCATTTTTTTCTAAATAGTGTAGCTGTGCATTATGAAATGTTTCTTCCTTATTATATTTTAGGACGTGATTTAGTCTCATTAATTCTCACAACAGGGAGTCAACAGAAAGTGCTATTCAATAATAATGCAACTGAGATTCAGTAAGATTAGATCCCCAAAACATGAGTTAGTAGCACGAATAACAACAACAACAAAAAGACCTCTTAGTTCCAAATATTAGTCTTGATTTTCCAGTATCTGCTGAATTAAAAAAGTGTGTCCACTCATTACAAGCATTCGTGACCCTCACCACCACTTTGATTTCAATCTAACAGCAACTTATATTTCAGAAGCAAATCCTTATTTTAATTTCTAGTATAGAAATGAAAAAGTAGATCAATTTATTTACTGGTGTGGAATAAAATCAAAACTACCTATTATATAAAAACTATTAGAAGATGTATCTTTGAATCTCATGAGTGAAAATTATTCCTGACATTCCCTTTGATTTGATATACTGACATTATAAACCTATTGCTGCCAGTGTGTCCTCACATTTTTGGTGTTCAAAACTGCATATGCCAAAATAATAGAAAAAACATGTTTTGCTTTTCAAGATTAAATAATTCTTAATAATAAATAATTCTTATTTAATATTATGAATTCTTATCGAAATAAGGAGGATCTGAGGATTAGAAAACATATGACTAAAGTAGGTCATTTCTGAAAAATTAATTGAATTCATGCTAGTCCTTATAAAGGGAGATTTGAAAAGATGTGCATACAATACTGAGATCAGATTATACTTGAAGAGCATTTTTACAGGCAGAAAAAAACCCCTAAAATAACGTTGAACATACTTATTGATATTTTGACATTGCAATTAATATGTTGAGATTTCTGAATATTTGGAAAACATTACTGTCAATAATATTTGAGTAATGTTTTATTATCATGAAAAAGCATGAACAAAACTTTTGTGTGAAAGGCTATAAATTTTTATTTTAATATTCCTTGACCTGGGGATCCCTGGGTGGAGCAGTGGTTTGGCGCCTGCCTTTGGCCCAGGGCGCGATCCTGGAGACCTGGGATCGAATCCCACGTCGGGCTCCCGGTGCATGGAGCCTGCTTCTCCCTCTGCCTGTGTCTCTGCCTCTATCTCTCTCTCTGAGTGTGACTATCATAAATAAATAAAAATTTTTTAAAAAAAGAATGTTTAGTGTTAAAAAAAAATATTCCTTGACCTGTGTACTGTGTAAAATAATCAGGAGATTAACATTAGGCTGGTTTTATTATTATCTGTACACATATCAAATCCATGACTAAGCTACGTACACTGTGGTAGTCAGTGCTGCAAGTACTTCGGTCTGTTATATGACATACCACACTTGATACCCACAATAGGTAATTGATAGACACTTGGTGAATAAATGACAGGTAAATGCATAGCTTTCTGAATGAATAAACGCAAATATATATACAGTAGAACGCTTCTTGATAAAAAGACTCATGTCAAATGAACTGGGCCTATACACCTTTGAAAAAGATTTTGAAAATCTTGCATGATATCACAAGAAATTTTGTCCTGCTTATGCTGCTACCATTATCCTGAAAGCCAGAGACCACAAAATTGGACACTCCCACCATTACATCATAAACCAAAATAATTTTCAGCTAGATTAAATATTCAAAGGTGAAAAATTAGACCACGCAGAATATAATATAGATAAATAATTACCTGATTTAGAACAGGGAGAGCAAAAAATATGATAATGAATAACAAGTAGTTCCACAGAAATAGATTGATTACCTTAATTATATTTAAGTGAAAGGAACCCCGCACTTCTCCACACTGTCAAATTTTATAAATGAACTTGGGAAATATGACTCGGAACATATATTACAGAGTAAGGTTTACTATCCTTATGAACTACTATTACATGTGAAAAACTTGTGATTAACAGGATAGGCAAGGGATATACATACATGATGAAAATTATATAAATAATAGAATCAAATTTTTCTAAAACAAAAAAAAGCAACATATCTAAGCACACATTTCTGTCAGTACTTCTGTCTCAGGTGCCTATATTAAGCATATGTGTTAAATCATAACTTTAATTTATATTTCTTCTTTACTATTTAAAATTTTTTGATGTTTTGTAATACAATGAAATAGAGTAATTCATTTTTACCATAAATGTTTGATTAACTATAGTGGCAAAGCATTTAAAAGTGTTAGAACAAGATAGCTGTAAGAGAAAGGATTAGTGGAAAGGTCTGGAGCACAGATGTCATCTTCTGAGAAAGCCCTCAATGTGCCCTTACAGGGACAAATCTAGGATAAATATTAGGCTCCTTTGTCTCAGGCAAATTTTTGCAACAAAGGTGATGTTTGGGGATGGTGAAAAAAAAATCCTAGATATTGTATTGGTTTATGTCCCTCCAAAGGGCCACAGTACTAAACAACATAAGTAACATTCACAAGCAGGACTAGGTGTATGATTAGGACAAAATATCTAAAAAGGCTACTTCTTGGGGTGATAATGAAAGAAAAAGGGGGTGTTGATAATGAAAAAAAGATTCAAGAAAAACTGCATAGGAAAATCGGTATCTATTTTCTAAAACTGCATAGGTATCTTTATGGTTTTTTTGTTGTTTCTGTTTTTGTTTTTGTTTTTGTTCTTTTTTAAGATTTATATATTGTGAGAGAGACCAAGAAAGAGTGAGAGAGAGAATAGGAGTACGGGCAGAGGAAGAGGGAGAGAGAATCTTAAGTAGACTCTGTGCTGAGCATGGAGCCCAATGCAGGGCTCAATCCCACCACCCTGAGATCATGACCAGAGCTGATATAAAGAGTTGGACTCTTGCGGTGCCTGGCTCAGTCAGTTACAATGAAAAAAATAAGTCAGAATGTGTGCATGCTTTCTCTCTCTCCCTTGTTCTCTCTCTCAAATAAATAAATAAATGGGACACCTGGGTGGCTCAGAGGTTGAGCATCTGCCTTTGGCTCAGATTGTGATCCCAGGGTCCCGTGATCAAGTCCCAATTTGGGCTCCCTACATGGAGCTTGCTTCTCCTTCTGCCTATATCTCTGCCTCTCTGTTGCAGATAGATAGATAGATAGATAGATAGATAGATAGATAGATAGATAGATAGAATCTTAAAAAAAAGCTTGGGTGCTTAACTGTTTGTATCACCCAGGTGCCCCAGAAAATGGTGTCTTTGAAAAAAAAAAGTTTAATAAAAATCTAATTGTAATCCATCATCGTACTACTTTGAAAAATTTTACTTGTTCTGCTTTGAACACCACATTTTACATCACTAAAGTTAAATACATTTTTTGTAAGGATTTTATTTATTTATTCATGAGAGATACACACAGAGAGAGAAGCAGAGACATAGGCAGAAGGAGAAGCAGGCATCTCTCAGGGAGCCCAATATGGGACTCGATCCTAGATCCTGGGATCAGGCCCTGATCCAAAGGCAGATGCTCAACCGCTGAGCTACCCAGGTGTCCCAAATACATTTTAAAATAATAAAAATCCTTACAAAATTTTAAAAAATCAAGGTAGTAATGAAAAGTTAGGATTAATTTTACAGTATATATGAACAGTAATAATCTTTACACAAAAATATAGGTATATGTATATGTCTGCAAAATTAGAAGAACAGTTCTCAATTAGATGAAATTCAAAACATCTAGTGCATTAAATTACATAACATTAAATGACTTAATCTTATTGGAGTATGAATGGTAAAAATTGCTCTTACAACAAATCAAGTTTGTACTTGAATGTATTACCATTCCTAACACTTGGAAATTATAAACTTTCTCAGTGTAAAGCAACATATAAAACAACAGTCAGTATAAAGAAACAAATATAGAGTAAAATAAAAGAATTCCCATCAGCTTTTTTAATATGAGAAAAGGGACGTATTGCCTTAGCATATCACAGAGAATTACATTTCCAGAGGGGAAAACTAGTCTATTTACTTGTGTATTTCAGGGTAACATTGTCAAAAGAAAACAAACCGAGGCTTGACAATTTTGTGATTTCCCTATAAGCCTAGAAAATCCATTTAAACAGATTGTTAGCATCTGTAATATTGAAAATATTCTCTAAAAGAAGATTTTAGCCACAGATACAATTATATAGATCTAGTAACTGAAGGCCAGTGGTTATTGTGCATTCTGCAGACATACCTGTTAGATATCTTTATTGTAAAACAGGAAAATCCAATCTCTGCCATCATTTAGTAGAAACAAGTTATAGCAAGGCAAAATTTTAAAAAGCAAAGCAAATAACTCAAAATTGTAGAAAACATCATAGTACCTATATCTGAGCACCAGAAATTTGTGACAGGTCATAAATCCAACATATAAAAAGTAACACGAGTTAGAAAAGAAAAAACAAACAATTGATATTCCAGTTGTAAGTATTAGGAAGAAAATAATGTGAAAAATGCATCTATATTTTTCTTTGCTGCACTATCACACACATAATCATTTCCATGTCCTTATCCTTTAATATTCTTTGGAATAATTTTTAAGAATCAGATTAAGCATGTAGACCATGGTAATGTCTTTGCAAAAATCAGTGTTTAGTGCTTCTTAAACTAATATAGTCATCAATAAATATTAAATACTACAGTGTAGGCAATAGTAGAAACCATAAAATATGATTTCATATAAGAGATTAACATCCAAGTGGATTTACTTACTTTAAAATAAAACACTTTGGTTATGAAGGTGACCTGGGCATAATTTTCTGAGATTATTTTTCTTTTCTACTCAGCATGTGCATGGTTCCTTCACCAATTAAAATAAGATGAGCTACTAAGTAACAATGTAGAAGAAACTAAGGACATTTGAAGCCACATATTTTGTATTAGAGAGATCTCACAGAGAAATTAAGTGTTTTAATGATTTAAGGGAGAAACCAGAATGAAAAAAAAGGGGGGGGAATTTTCTCATTGGAGGAAGAGAGAGAAAAGACCACTCACTCTACTGCTACCTGATATGCATAAGTCACTCTAGCGTACTCTAGCTAAAAGAGAAAGGTTCCTCTGCTCATTAATAGCATGGCATCTTTTAGGCCACAAATACCTCCTGATTAAATGGCAATCCCAACAAATTCCCCTACAGAATGAGTTGAGGCCATTCTGACTGGTAGGCAAAGACTTCTTTAATCCTTGTTCACCACTTGTTAGAAATTAAGAACAGGGGCCCCTAGGTGGCTCATTCGGTTAAGTGTATGACTTCAGCTCAGGTCATCATCTCAGAGCCCTGGGATCAGGCCCTGCCTTGAGCCCCATGGTAGGTTGGGCTCTGTGCTCAGCAGGGAATCTGCTTATCCTTCTTTCTCTCAGTCGCCCCAACTCATGAGCGCACTCTCTCTCTGTCAGATAAATAAAATACTTTTAAAAAAGAAATTAAGGACAACAAAATTACTGAGGAAAAAACTCATCATAAAAGTCTAAATTTGTACTCTGTTTACTGTATTGCCATGGAAATACATTATTTTTCTATATTGTCTAGCTCTTGCCAGTTAACAATTCCAGAGTCATTATAATAGAATGATCTACATAAGGACAAAGTAAAGCAACAAACAAGGGGGTGTATTACATGAGTGTCCTAAGAATGATTAAACACATTAAATAAATAAAATAACCTAAGTAGGATACACAGCTGAATTAGTAGGGCAGGTTTTTCATATTGAAATAAAACAAGTGGAAAAGAAGAGAAATTAAAATGACAGCTTCCAAGAAAATAAAACATAAACAATATTTTTCTTGAATAAAAATAAATGTTAAGCTCAATGAAGGAATGTAAAATTAGTAGATTCTGCTGAGGATAAGATTAGTGTTCTGATAAATGGTATTGGAAAAACTGGACAACTACTCGCAAAAGAGTACATCTGGACCACTTTCTTACACTATACACAATGAACACAAAACAGATTAAAGACTTAAATGGTAAGACTTGCAACCATAGACTCCCAAAAGAAAACTCTTGGACATCAAACTTAGCAATACTCTTCTGGAACTGTCCTCCCAGGCAGGGGAAACAAAAACCAAAACAAACAATTGGGACTACATCAAACTAAAAAGCTTTTGCACAGTGAAAGAAACCAACAAAACACAAAGGCAACCTACCGCATAGGAGAAGATATTTGGGGGATCCCTTGGTGGCTCAATGGTTGGGCGCCTGTCTTCAGCCCAGGGCATGATCCTGGAGACCCCGGATCAAGTCCCGCATCCGGCTCCTTGCATGGAGCCTGCTTCTCCCTCTGGTTCTCTCTCTCCCTGTGTCTCTCATGAATAAATAAATAAAATCTTAAAAAAAAAAAAGGGAGAAGATATTTGTAAATTCGATATTTGTATATCGAATAAGAGGTTCATATCTAAAATGCATAAATAATTCATAAAACTCAACACCCAAGAAAATAGTAAAAATAAATTTAGGAGGACCTGAACAGACATGAGGTGGCCAATAGAGACTAGAAAGGATGCCCAACATCACTAATCATCATGGAAATGCAAATCAAAATCTCAATGAGTTATGACCTTATACCTGTCAGAACGGCTAGTGTCAAAAAGACGATGAGTGTTGGGAGGATATGGAGAGAACAGAACTCTTGTGCACTATTTGTGGGAATGTAAATTGATGTAGACACTACAGAAAACAGTATGGAGGTTCCTAAAAAATTATAAATGGAAATACCATACAATTCAGTAATTCTACTTCTAGGCATTTACTCAAAGAAAACAAAAAGAGTAATTCAGAAAGATATTCACACTTATGTTTATTGCAGCATTATTTATAACAGCCATATTTAATGAATCAAGAAAATACAGTATATATACATATACTGTATATATATACACACACACCATAAAAAAGAATGAAATTTTGCCATTTGTGACCACATGGATGGATCTAGACAGCATTATGCTAAGTGAAATAAGTCAGACAGAGAAAGACAAATACCATATGATCTCACTTATATGTGGAATCTGAAAAACAAAACAAACAACAGAAAGAGACACATAAATATAGGAAACAAGCTGCTGATTGCCAGGGTGGTAGGTGTAGCAGCAGTGGAGGATGGGTGAAATAAGGGGATTAAGAGTTAGAAACTTCCAGCTGTAAAACAAATAGGTCATGGGAATGAAAATTACAGCATGGGGAATATAATCAATAATATTGTAGTAACTTTGTATGATGACAGACAGTAACTATACTTACTGTGATGAGCATTTCATAATGTATGTAATTTTCAAATCACTATATTATACACCTGAAACTAATATAATATTGTATATCCACTATACTTCAATTAAAAAAAGAAAAAAATTAATATTCTGAGACATGAATGATACTGCTCAAAACATAGAGCAAAAACATAAAGTGAATTAAGATATAAGAATAAAAATATGTATTTTAGAATAATAGAGATTCTGAAAAATAAAGAAAAGATGATTTTAGTAAATTTATTTACACATAATTAAAATAAAATTTTCCTGTGTTTTAATTCACCTTCTAATTAAAAGTGTTCTTTAGAAACAATTAATTCTCCCCGTTCAGTTATCCATGCCGTTTGTGACAGGACTTTGAAGAACCTCTTATTAAGTGCTGTCATCTATTTTTCCAGTTTTACACTGGGTTGGACTTCTGATTTGCTCTGGCTAGTGAGACAGTAGCGAGTACTATATAAGAAGAGACTTCAAAAGTCCCTCTTCCAGGTCATGTTAAAATTCTGCCATCAAGTGAATAACTTCAAACTACATCCTTTTAGAAGTGACAGAGAATAGCCGCCACGGTGGGACCCCTGCAGATTAAACGTGTTCTCCAGTGAACTTGGATCTGTAGCAACTATATGAGTAAGTCCCTCCAGACCAGCAGAACCACTCAACTGTGCCCAAACAAAATTCCTGCTCTATAAGTAAATTATTGCTCTTTTAAGTGACAAAATTCTAGAGTAGTTTGGCAGCAGTCTTATAATGAATTTCTTCCTCATTTGTCATATAACATGTACTTCCTCTGTATCCTCAAATATAATAGTGATATTTTATGTTTTGTCTCTGATAAAGTGTAAAATTCTCTATCTAAATTCTTATTCATTAAAATCCAACTTATTTGTTCCCCACTGGTTCTCACTACAGCACTGCGGTCCACATAGGTCTCATCGTTTCTTTTTTAATGTAATTTTGTGCTTTCATCTTGGTTGTAAGCCCATGTTCCTTGGATTTTTATCTGTGAATACTTTGAAGACTAGATTGAAAAGTCATTCCTCCAAAGAGAATTTGTGTTTGCTTCTTCCAGTTTATACTTCTGGAAAAGAAAACTTGAATGAAGTCTGAAATTTGAAGATGCTAAGAATCACAGGGTGGCTGGCATAGCCTTATGAATCGTCTAGGGACATATATTGTTTTTGTTTCTTCTACTAGAATGAAAGTTAAGAGAGCCACTTTCTATTGCAAAATATAGGCATTTCTTATGCACAATTTCACTGAGAATCTTATATATGTGTGGAAATCTTTTTTTATTATTTATTTATTTATTTATTTATTTATTTATTTTGTGGGCATCTACTACGGAATCCCTACTATGTGCAGGCTGGGGCTTTATTTTCTGTCCTCTATAATTCATATAGTCATCAAAACAGAATTTTATTGCTGGTAACTAGAGATAGGGTCTTTGGAGGTAATCAGATCAGGAGGTCAGAGCCCTCATGAATGAGATTAGAGCCCAAGAATGAAGAGACACTAAAAATCTCTTCTTTCTCTCTCTCTCTGTCATGCGAAGGTAGAGTGAGAATACAGGGGTCTACAAGCCAGGAAGCAGGTCCTTACTGGATCTGCTGACACCTTAATCTTGGACTTTCCAGGCTCTAAAACCGTGAGAAATAAAGGCTTATTGTATAAGGCATCCAATCTACAGTACTTTTGTTACAGCAGCCTGAGCTGCTTAAGGATCCCAAGTTGGTAAAGACTGTCTTGATGCTTGACTACTTACCATAGTTCCTATTTTTGCGTTGTTTTTAGCCTCTGGAAATTCTTTTGTGACAATATAAAACTGAATTTTAAGGTTCTTATAGAAAGGTTGTTCATCGGTTATTTCTACCATACTGCCACTAACGGCTAACTCATTCACTTTGTTTGTTATCTAATATATGATAGAAATGACTAATTTTCTTCCATTATCTTGCCTTCTCATGTACAGATATGTACATCATGTTTTGTCTTAAATCAGATTATTAGCATATTTAATTCTTTTAGATTATATATATGTTTGGTCAATCAATGTATAAACATACCAGACAATAGTCACAAAATGTTCAGCTGTCCTAAACTCTCAGGCCATTGACTTGCAATGATGCTTGAAAAGTCAACATTCTAATCAATCATTTCATTTAAATGTGAGATTCTTCCTAAATATAAGAGAAGGGCAATGAACAGGGAGAAACTGAAGATACACATTAATTTGCTTAACTATTTTGCCTAGGGCTGGCCCTACATATAACAGTGTATATTTTTCATTAAATAGAATAATAAAAAATCAAATGCAATTAACTGAACTAATATGAAGGGACAAGATAAATGCTATATCCTAATAGAATTCCAATGCTAACAACTTCAAGCCATAGCTGTCTTATTTGTGGACTAGAGCAAATAACATTAAGCTAAAGAACCAACTAATGGATGATTAATGTTCCTTATTAAATTAGATGAAGGAAAATAACAATGTTAGTTGTTAGCAAGTCACCAGAGTGGAGGGAAAAAAAAAAGTTTGACGAGGATAATTTTTCTGAAGTTTTATTTTATAAAGATGGTGAATATAATTACCCAGAGAAATAGAATTTTGTTCTATTATTGACTATAAATTTTCTTTCTAATTTTATACGAAAATATAGTTTATGATTTATGGTGGCTTTCACAAATGGACAGGGGCCTACATCTAGATTATATACTTGTATGTACACAGTACACATTACATTTAGGAATCTTTTTCATGATCTTATAAAAAAGCCTTTATAGGCAACTCTGATTGAAGGTAGATTTGTAGAACAGTCTCGCCTAAAGGATTGCTTATTTTTCTTTATTTAACATTATCTTTTGTAGTATTTTTATATCATTCTCTTCTTTCTGACAGTAAAAGGCTAGACATGGAAAATCAAATTTTGTTTACTATTATAAATGATAACCTATTTTTGTGCATAATTATATGCTCAAATAGAGAAACAAGAGAGTGTCCCAGAAAAAGATTAAATTTTTTTGGTGCTGAAATAGTCTCCAGGTTTATCATACAACAGACCTTATAATTTTATTAAATAAAATAAAAGATTATGTGGGAAAGTACTTGAATGTTAGTGACCTCCTCTGCTTTCTTCTTCCCCACTAACCCTACTAATCATCATCTTTGGGTTATGAAGAAATGGTATATGGGAAAAGGTGATTACTTCTCTATTTAACATGAACGATTACTGACTAAAAAGTTTATCTCTAAAGTTTAACTTTAAGTGAATTCTCTTTAAGAGCACTTAAAATAAATAAACACACATACACACAGACACATACACAGTTTTCAAAGCTTTATGTATTCTGTTCCAAATGTTCTTAATTTCTCTGTGCAAAGGCCAGTTTCTGATGTTAAAAAATATATATTTTGGGGCAGCCCAGGTGGCTCAGCAGTTTAGTGCCGCCTTCAGCCCAGGGTGTGATCCTGGAGACCTGGGATGGAGTCCCATGTCGGGCTCCCTGCATGGAACATGCTTCTGTCTCTGCCTGTGTCTGTTCCTCTCTCTCTCTCTCTCTCTCTCTCTGTGTGTCTCTCATGAATAAATAAAATAGGTAAAAAAATTTTAAATTATTTTGCCATCAGAACTTTAACATATCTTGTAGAGCAGGTGAGCTGACAATGGATCTCCCATTTTATTTGAGAAAAATCTGTACTTCTCTATTTTTGAAGGATATTTTCTTTGCATATTAATTTCTAGGTGAATGAATAGACATTTTCCCAGACATACAGATTGCCAATAGACACAAGGAAAATTTCTCAATATCACTCATCATCAGGGAATTGCAAATCAAAACCACAATGAGATATCACCTTAAACTGTCTAAGAGCTAAAATAAAAATGACAAGAAATAACAGTTGTTGTTGAGGATGTGGAGAAAGGAAACCTTTGTGCACCATTAGTGGGAATGTTAACTGGTATAGCCATTGTGAAAAACAGTATGGAGGTTCCTCAAAAAATTAAAAATAGAAATACCATATAAACTTATAATTCTACTACTGGGTATTTAACCAAAGGGGAAAAACATAAATTTGAAAATATATATGCACCCATACATTTATTGCAGTATTATTTATAATAGCCAAGATATGGAAGCAACCTAAGTGTCCATCAATAGATATACGGATAAAAAATATGTGGTGTATATATACAATGAAACACAGCTTGGCTATAAAAAAGAATGAGATTGTATCACTTCAGACAATATGGAAGAACTTTGAGGGTATTATTCTAAGTGACATAAGTCATACTGAGAAAGACAAATACCACATGGTTTTACTCATATGTGAAATTAAAAAAAAAGGAAAAAAAGAAGAATAAACTTGAAGCAGAATCAGACCTATAAATACAGAAAAGCTGTTGATGGTTGAAAGAGGGAGAGAAGGTAGGGGATGGTCAAAATGGGTGGAGAGTGGGAGATATATACTCTCAGTTATAGATTGAATAAGTCACAGGAATAAAAGCACAGCATAAGGAGTAGTCAATGACACTGTCATAGTGATGTATGGGGATAGATTTTAGCTATACTTGTGGTGAGCATAACAATTTATAAACTTACTGAATCACTATGTTTTACATTTGAAACCTAAAATAACATTGTCAAATATACCCCAAATAAATAAACAAAATTAAAACCAAAAAAATGAATTTCTAGGTTAAGAGGTTTCTTTTTTTCTTCAGCAATCCAGTATTTTCTTACTGATAGCTTTCTTTCTTATTTATTTATTTATTTTTAGAAAGTGATAGCATGAGTGGGGGAAGGGCAGAAAGAGAGGGAGAGAGAGAATCTCAGGCAGACTTCAATGATGAGCGTGGAGTCTGCTGGGAGCTTGATCCCACAACCTTGAGATCATGACCAGAACCAAAACCAAATGTCAGACACTCAACTGACTGAGTCACCCAGGTGCCTGCTGACATGTTTTCTGACAAGAAATTGGTCATATTCTTATTTTTGCTAATTTGTCAATAAGATGTCCTCACTCTTAATTCCAGATAGCTTGAAAATTTTCTGTCTTTAATCTTTGCAGGTTTAATATAATATGACAAAGTGTGATTAGTTGTTGATGTTGCTACTGTTGTTTTGTGATTTTTTTCCCTTGGTGTTCTATGATTCCCAGATCTTTTCTGGTGGAACTAATTTTAGTCAACTTCCATTTTTTTCTTAATATTTCTTATGCTTCATTTTCTTTTTTCTCTCTGGGATTCCAATTGCACATGTTATAGCAATATACTTTGTCCCACCACTCTTGGATTATTTGTTTTTTTTTTAAGATTTTATTTATTTATTTGAGAGAGAATGAGGGGGGGCAGATAGAGGGAGAATCAGACTCCCCACTGATCAGGGAGCCTGACATGGGACCCATTCCCAGAACCCTGGGATCATGACCTGTGCAGGAGACAGTGCTTAACCAAATGAGCCACTCAGGGCCCCAAATTGTTTGTTCTTAGTTTTATTCTTTTTCTCTCTTTGCATTTCACTTTGTGTAATTTCTGTTGACCTGCCTTAAGAATTTATGATTTCTTTAGCTTTGGCAAATCTATTAATGAGGCTGTTGAAAGTAGTCTTTATTTCTTATATCACTTTTATATTTAGCATTTCCATTTATTTTTTCTTTAGTTTCCATCTCTGCTAAAATTGTCTATTTGAACTTGTATGTTGCCCACCTTTATAATTAGCCTTTAACATATTAAAGATAGTTATTCCAAATTGTCAGTCTGATAACTCCAATAACTGTATTCTAATTAAGTCTTGTTATAATTGCTTCATCTTTTCAGACTGTGAGATTTTTTTCCCTTGAATTTTAGCATGTCTTGTAATTATTTGTTGAAAGCCATATATCTTGTATAGAACACTGCATACTAAGGAAATAAGGTTTTAGAAAATCTGAGATAAAAGATGAAGAATAAAGTATGTTGTAAACATCTGAGTATATTCTATGGTTATAACTATATAAAAAGTAGTGACAATGTATTTTTTAGTTTTAAAGTGATAAACACATAACTCACTAAAATTATATAATATTAAAATATTAAAGTATGGTGTTCTAAGAGATTGGTATTTGAGGGAGGACATGAAGACAATGATTAATTTAGGTCATAATATTTTAAATAATCATGTTATCATATCTTTTGTAATCTCTAGGAGAGAAACAATATAAATATTCCAGACTGGTAAATGAAAAGTAGAAAAAGAAAACGTTCTTCTGATCTCGAAAAGAGGCAATAAACCATAATAGAAAAATGGAATACATGAGACAAATTGAAAGCCAGAAATAAATTGATAGATATGACTCCCAGATATCTACCTACCTTTAATGTAGGTGGTTTGAAATTCCAGTTAAAAAACAAAGATAACAAAGTTTATAAAAATTAATCCAACTGAGTTGTCTAGAGAGAAAACACCTCTATAAACTGAGACTAAAAATGAAATATAATATGAAAACACTCACTGAAAGAAAACTGGCATAACTCCATTAATAGCAAACAAAATTAATTTTCATATTTAAAACTTGCTAATATGAAGAGCTTTATTTCACAAAATAGACATACCAAATGGATAATAAATATATGAAGAAAAAAACAGTTTGAAGCTTATGAGTAATCAGGAAAATTACTTGCTAACCATAGTTAACAATTTTACACCAATCTAGTAACAAAATCATAAATTTCAAGAAGCAACAGGATGTGAAGAAATGGAAAAAAACTTTTATCCTGCTGATGGGATGGTAAACTGAAACACTATTCCCAGAAAACAGTGTTTCTTTACTTTAAAAAGCTGAAGGGTAATTGTCCGATCTGGTACTTTCATGCTTACCTGTATATCAGAGAAAACTTAAAATATGCATCTGGAATTGCAATGCCATTGAAATAGACTTATTCATATTGAAAAACAACTTAAAAGAACCCAAACATGCATCCATGGTGCAACAAATAATTTGTAATTTATACATCTAATCAACACTATAAAGAAATAAAAATAGATAATAGTTATACTCTAAAATGACATTTCTCAATTTGTGATCTGGGAACCTCTGGAGATTTCTGAGTCCTCTTGGGGAATCCAAAAAATAAGAGAAATGTTAAAAATATTTTAGCGTTTTTCTACTCTCATCTAATGAACATACCGTAGGATTTTTTAATTTTTATATATTTTTTAAATTTTAATTTTATTATATTCAGAGAGAGTGTGAGTGCACACATGAGTGAAGGGGCCAGAGGGAGAGAGGGAACCTTAAGCAGGCTCCCCACTGAGCAAGGAGCCAGGCACAGGGCTCAATCTCAAAACCCTGAGATTATGACCTGAACTGAAATCAAGAGTCAGATCTTAACTGACTAAGCCACCTGGGCACCTCTGCAGTAGAATTTTTAGAAGCTACATGACATGTAATTAGATCATTGCTTTGATGGCTAATGTATGTGTGCTTGTTTGTGTGTATTCTTAAATTTCCCAGTCTCCATCTTCAATATAATAAATTGTGAAAAATTAATACTTAAGTATTTTATATATAAATTATGTTAATTCTACTCACCACCATGGGATCTGAAAGATACTTTCACTGCCTGTGACTCACATATATCCTGTTAAAGTGGGAAAGGTCAAAGAAGCAAAATATTTATATTGAAAACATCAAATTATCATTGGCTTAGCTCAGTCAAGCTACTCAAATATAGAGAACTGGGGAAAGTATATCTTAATTTATTTTTCCCTAAAAGGGTTTATTTCTAGCAATGAAAGCATTCTTAACTTATAGAAAACAAACATCAATGAATTTTTAAAAATAATATGAATATGGGCACTGAGGTATTTCATCAAAAGGTATTTTTCACTGTGTGACTATTATTAGGGCTTCAACACGATAACACATTCAAATTAAATTTTCAGTGAAGTTTGCTAATTTGAAAATCAACAAATTTGTTTTTTACATGCCAACGGACTCTTCCCTATGTTGATTATTCAGTCTATGAGTCTGTGACATTTCTTAGTCAAATGTTTCTGGCATGTTCTAGAAGTTTTGGTTTTATAGAGAAAAAGAGAAAAAGAAAACTCTGGTGCATTACCTAGATGAAGCCAGAAGATTTAAAAGTTCACAGATATATTTTAAACATTTTTGTTTGACAAGCGCAGTTATGATTTCCAAAATTTACCCTTCATGTAATCAGTATAAATTTTACATTGTTTAAATCATGATATAGACCTTCACAGCCAGTTCAATAAAATTATAACATCAAATTAATTGATAATAATGTGAGATAGCACAGTGCCTGAAACATAGAGGTGCTCAAGAATTTTTTTAGAAACTGAATAGTAATTCATGATTCTTAAGCCAGGAAAGTACACTGGAGAAATTATAAAATGATTTGTATTTAGCATTGCTAAGTTTTTATATCCATACCTAGTTATTTATCTTGACAGAGCACATGGCATCTCTAGATTAGAGACCAGATTGCTATTACTCATACACCACCTTATTGCCAGTTCTCTGAACCTCAGTCCCCATAGAATGTCATGATAGAAGCCAGATATTACCTTGCACACCCACTGAGGTTGCACTACGGGACAGGAATCCCAACATTATATGAAAAGCTTGTTTAGAGAAGCTTTCACATCAGTTCCCACTTATTTCCAGAGAGAAAAAGACCTTAGCTCTGAAAGCAAATGCTCTGGAAAGGGAAAGGTCCCTGGGTTTTCATTACCTTTAAGGTGGATAATACTCTTTCAAGTAATATTTGCTCTTTAATCATCTAACCATCTTACTTTGCTCAGTAAGGTGTAACTACGCAGAAATGTGAAAATATTCATGAGATATTGTCTCCTCCCAAAAAGTATATTGTGAAATATTACAAATGTTTAATTATATTTATGAAGTTAGATCTCTTGAGTAATTACTGAGTGATTGATAGTAAGCTCAAACACTTTATGATCTAGAAACACCACCAGATTTAGCCTTAATGTTCATAGGAAAAACTGAGGTCCAGAGATGCAGAAGAACTCAAAATGTTGAATAATCTAAGATATTTACAAGGAACAGCCACATAAAGTAAAATATAATATTCTGCATTTCTATAATAGCCAATACCAAAAATATGCATTGAAGTGACATTTAAAATTGATGTCAATCAAGACTATTATATTCTAGAAAGATCTTCCACTACTCCAGCTGTTAATGGCTAGTATAAATGCATTGAAATTCACTGTAATTATTATTGCTTGAGTGTACCAGTATGTGCAATATGTGTGTTAGCACGTTCCATACGTTTTTTTTTTTAAAGGAAAAGGAATACACTACTGTAAAAAGAATTTCCATGTTCTAGTTGTCATTCTTGACTGATAATCTGTCTAAAATTAGCCTTTTACCCAATGTAAACCAGTGAAAGCATCAAATGTGATAGAGGTTTATTTGTCCATTTGATTTTAGCCATTCTAACAGGTGTGAAATGAATCACATTGTGATTTTAATTTCCATTCCCTGATGATTACTGATGTCGAACATATTTTCATGTATCTGTTGACCATCTGTGTGTCTTCTTTGGACAAATGTCTATTCAGGTCCTTTGCCCACTCTTTAATTGGATTATATGGAGTTTTCTTGGTGTTGAATTGTATAAGTTCCTTACATATTTTGGATATTAACTCCTCATCAGATGTATCATCTACAAATATCTTTTCCCATTCAATAGAGTGCCTTTTGTTTTGTTGATGATCCCTTTTGCTGTGCAAATGTATTTTTATTTGGGTATAGTTCCAACAGTTTAATTTTGCTTTTGTTCCCCTTGTCAGAGAAGACATAGCTACAAATATGTTTCTGTGGATGATATCAATGAAATTACTATATATATTATCTTCTGGAAATGTCATGATTTCAGGTCTCCTATTTATGTCCTTAACCCATTTTGAATTTATTTTTGTGTATGGTGTAAGAAAGTGATCCAAGTTCATTCTTTTGCTTATAGCTGCCCACTTTTCCCAACATAATTTATTGAAGACATGATCTTTTTCCCATTTAACATCTTTATATTTAATAGAATGATTTTTAATTTAGTTTTTTCATTTGACATTTTATGCAAATATTATACACTCATAATTTAAAGCCAGAAACATAACATATATTTACAATTATAATAACATTTAATAAACCCCCAAATCCAGAAATTTCTTTTAAATCATAAGTGGTCAATTAATATACAATACACAAATATAAGTATTATTATTTATATTTAATATATGACATGAACAAATATTTGATCAGAATATCTAAATCCCTGATGGAAACAGATAATAAAAGTGAAAGAGAAATAACTTAGGAAAAACATTTCAGTTTTTAAACTTATCAGGGTTTCAAAATTTTAATTATAGAGACAGAGTTCATGATAAAAAGTGATATTTAATTTTACCAATGTGCTTAGAATTTAATCAACTTTATTATTCCAGTATTCTTCTTTCATCTTTTCTGTATTTTTTTTTCTGGAAACATGCATTTGGTACTTATCTATCACAATGGCAGTGGGCATTTTAATCCCAATTAGTCTAGCTCTGTCTGTTATTTTCTGTAGGACATAACAATGTATCCTCCTGAGATATATTCTCCAAGTGTATCTTTTATCTCTCATACCTGTGGGGACTTTGTGGGAGGCAGTTTAATTCTATCATTCCCATAAAATCACAGAGCTTCCATCCCTTAGGTTAAATATCAAGTTAATCATTAAAAGGATAAAGACAAAGAGCTTATGCTTACTAGAGCCAGTGCATAAATAAACATGAAGACCTTAAATGAAAACTCCTCAGGTACTTGGGAGGTTGGAAAGTATTTAACAGTAAAAACCTGCTAGCAACATAGAAAAGTTCTTTAGAACAGCAGGGTAGCCTATTTGTGTCACTAAACTGAAAACTGTTCTTTGATAAAGCCAAAGTAGTCTATAAAAAAAAAGTTTTCCTCCAGCCAGTGCAGTACATTAGAAAAAGATGAGGAGGCAGAGGAAAGGCATGCATATTCTATTTTTTAAAAGATTTTATTTATTTATTCATGAGAGACACAGAGAGATAGGCAGAGACATAGACAGAGGGAGAAGCAGGCTCCCCACAGAGAGATGGATGTGGGACTGGATCCCTGGACCAGAATCACGCCCTGAGCTGAAGGCAGATGCTCAACTACTGAGCCAGAGGAGTCACTGATATTTTACAAGTCATGGCTTGAAGAAGAAAGATATCATCTTTTGTTTTTTAAAATTATTATCCAAATATAGCTGACATACAATGTAATATTAGTTTCAAGAGTACAACACAATGAATGGAAAATTATATACATTATGCAATGCCTGCCATGGCAAGGGTAGTTCCCATTTGTCACCATAAAATGTAACTACAATATTATTGACTATATTCCCTGTGCTGTACTTTTCATCCTTGATATCGATTTATTTTTTTAAATATTTTATTTATTTATTTATTCATGAGGCACAGAGAGAGAGAGAGGCAGAGACACAGGCAGAGGGAGAAGCAGGCTCCATGCAGGGAGCCCAAGGTGGGACTCGATCCCGAGTCTCCAGGATCATACTCCGGCTAAAGGCGGCACTAAACTGCTGAGCCACCCAGGCTGCCCGAGATTGATTTATTTTAAACAAAGTTTGCACCTCTTAATCTTCTTCACCTCTTTCACCAATCCTTCTATACCAATGTCAACATTTATGTGAATTAGTACAGTGGTAGTAGACATAGAAATAATTATAGCAATAGACAATTTTTTTCAAATATTTGACAAGACCACTTTCTTCCTTTCTTGAACAGGGTGGGGATATAGTTATCATTCTAAAAGTCAGGAATTTGTATATAGCAATTCATTTAATAATTATAATATCCCTAACAATTAGATATTATTTTTATATCAATTTTAGGGAGGAGAAAATTGAGGCATAAATATTTTTTCTTGGGTCACACAATGAGACAAGATATATCTACATTTGGCAATACAATGGGATAAATACTCAGAGTGCCCATACACTCAAAAACAAGTAGGTACTGGGGATGCCTGGGTGGCTCAGCGGTTGATCCTCTGCCTTCAGCTCAGGGCCTGATCCTGGGATCTGGAATCGAGTCCCACATCCGCTCTGGGATTGAGTCCCACACAGGGCTCCCTGCAAAGAGCCTGCTTCTCTGTCTCTCTCTCTCTCTCTCTGTCTCTCATGAATAAATAGATAAATCTTAAAAAACAAACAAACAAGTAGATACTGGATAAAGTATATTTTAAAGTGCCTATTTACTTATGCTAATATCACAATAACATTTTAAGTCACAATAAGAACTAATTAAAAATAAATTAAATAGTCATTTAAAAATCCAGCAAGGACCAACTTCATCCCCAACAATCTAACAAATTGAGGAACAACTGGATCCAGGAGCAATGTAAAATAAACACTAAAAACAGAGTTTCCTTGAAGACAAAAGCCAATATCATAGATCAACAGAATCCTTTTTTAAAAAATTATACTTTTAATAATATAACAGTTATGAGTGAGTTAATAAATCATAGGAAAAAAGAAAACAACAAAGGTGTGAAAAAGATATATTAGCTAAGTAATATCCAAAAAAAGTTAGGGAAGATATAATTAACAGAATGTATAAACTGCAAAATAGAAGAATAGTGTTAGAAATAAGATTATAAATTATGATACAAATCATAAGGAAAAACTTTTGCCTGGCATGCAGGTAGCTTCAATATATATTAAGCAAAAATTGATAGAAGAAAAGAAAAAATAGTAATATAACAGTATAGCACATTTCAATGTAATCTATCAATGGGTCATTTGGAAAAATATTTGTAGGCACTGAATTCAAGAATTAGAGAATCCACATCCTATGTGCACAGAGAACATATAAAGGCATAAAGCTTCTCTCCCAATATCAGATACTCATTATCCCAAATAATATATTCATAGACCATATACAATGACAAATATAATTTTAAAAAACCAATCAAACCACCACAGAATACTACATAATTCATGTATCAAATAAAGAATAATTGTAGGCATTAAAATAATAAGTCATAACATGGTTTGATCAATTCATATTAGATGAAGGTAGTATTTCAGAGATTATGGTCTTAAATGTTTCTATTGGAAGAGAAGATGGTAATTAATAAGCACCCAAATCATATTACTAGAAAACAAATTACACACTACCCTCCCCCCCCAAAAAAAAATTGAAAAAAGACAGGTATCAATGTCAAACTATAGTAAATATACAACATGAGGGGGGAAAAAAAAGCAGGCCAAATGCTTGTTCTTTAAAATGAGTAATAAACATTGGTCTTACTGCCCATGAAGAAAGAATTCTCAAATAAAAATAACAGGTGACCATTTTTTCTAGTAATGTGGTTTCTCTCTTCCTTGATTTGTCTCCTCCAACTTACCTCTGCTACTTCATCGCTATACTCCAGAGGGGCTTTCAGTTTTGTTACTATATGCCACATAAGACAACACCATAACCAGGATGTACAAACAAACAGGCACAAGTATGTGAAAAAGCTTTCATTATAAACACTACCTCTAATGTACTAAATTTTCTTTTTTTAATATCCTGAATTATTATTATTATTTTATAAATTTATTTTTTATTGGTGTTCAATTTGCCAACATATAGAATAACACCCAGTGCTCATCCCGTCAAGTGCCCACCTCAGTGCCCGTCACCCAGTCACCCCTACCCCCTGCCCATGTACTAAATTTTCTAACCTCTCCTAAAATGCTAGTAGCCATGACACAAGAAATTGATCTTTTTTTAAAAGATTTTATTTATTTATTCATGACACGGGGGGGGGGAGACCTAGGCAGAGGGAGAAGCAGGCTACATGCAAGGAAGCCCAATGCCAGACTCGATCCCAAGACTCCAGGATCACACCCTGAGCCAAAGGCAATTGCTCAACCGCTGAGCCACCCAGGCAATCCAAAGAAATTGACCTTAAAACACACTAATATGTTGTGGCCCTTGTTTGTAACACTGTATAATCTGAGTTCCAAGTATTCCATTTTACCTAAACAAACTCCTATCTCTTTATATCCACCCCTCTGACAATCTTTGTCCATTTTTCCAAAAATATTCCATGGATGCTATCGCTCATATACTATTCCACTTTCATAACTTCATATCCCACATGCCCAAGTGAGGGATCACTCTAATCATACATTGCATGTACAATCAACCCTCTTGCCCCTTTCTCTTTCTCATATTCATCTGGAAGATGTCCACATTGGCTAGATAAAACTCCCTATTCTGGACCTGCATTCATACAGATGTATTTGGTGGGGAAAAAGCACATAACTACATTGACTGGATAACATGTTGAATTTAAGACCAGTAATTTCAAGCATTACTTTACTAGTACAATATCAAATGGCAACCTTTTTCCTACTTTATCAGGGAAATAAAAGCCTGCAGATGAGAACATTCCAAAGCTACCAACACCAAATTTACCTGCTTATTTTTATACATACAGGTGAACTCTGTCTTCCCTCCCAAATTAGGCAAAACAGTGCATTTCTTTTCTGATATGCCAAACCTCCAACTTATGCACTAGATTTTATGTTCTCTCACCCAAACAATCATAGTCTCCAGCAATTTTCCCTTTCTCTTTCGCATCAAAAAAAGTGTTTCTGGTACTGATTAGTCTCTCTCTCTCTCTCTCTCTCTCTCTTTTTAAGATTTTATTTGTTTATTCATAGAGACACACAGAGAAAGAGAGAGAGAGAAGCAGAGACATAGGCAGAGGTAGAAGCAGGCTCCACGCAGGGAGCCCAATGTGGGACTCGATCCCAGGTCTCCAGTATCATGCCCTGGGCCGAAGGCAGGCGCTAAACCACTGAGCCACCCAGGGATCCCCTGATTAGTCTCACAGTAAGTACATTCAGGAGTAAACGAATGTAACTTTATTGGCAATCATCTACAGTTAATAAAATGGATCAGAGAAATTAACATTTATTGCTAAGTTTTCAATGTCTGTATTGAAATAATTCAATGTCTGTATTGAAACTGGAATATTGAGATTCAAACATTAAAACACATTATTTCATATGAATAATAATGGCTCAATAATTATATATCCTAATTTAAGAAAGGATGACTTGATGCAGTGGAATCCTGGCTTTATTGGAGTATCTTTTCCCCCTGGAGCTGTCTCATCAGTTCATTTTAATAATGTCATAGCAGGCAATCAATGTGTTGTCTCCATGTTAATGGGCATAAAACTTGTTCCAACTCCAGAATGCATGCGTAAGGCTTTATGATCTGGGATTTATTGAGAAAATTGCAGTAAAAGTATTGATGTTCCCATCAGTTTGGGTCTGAGCCTATAATTAATAGCTTGTTTCCTTTCATTTCAGTGGAGACAATCAAGTTCTAAGCTAATTAAGTGGAGGTAAGCCATAAATTACTGTTCAACTTAAGAAAAAAAATCTGGTTTTGAAACAAAAGGCATTCAGAAGTTTAGAAAGGGGAATGCATTTACAATACTTGACATTTAGAGATGTTTCTCTTAGAAATGTGAAATACATTGCTTACTTTTGAAACTAATATGATGCACTAGAAACCATGATTTATCTTCAGTCAAAACAGCCATTCATTAGCTGGTACATTCTCTAGATAACCAGAACTACTGGTTTTGATGATTTCTATTTTTCACTGCAGATAATTTTGTGGTTCATTGGCAGTGTGTTTGTTTCATGGCTGAGGAAACTGTGTTCTGTCATAAAGCCATGCCTGCTTTACATGTCATGATCACAACTGATAAGATTTTAATGTTGATATATTTAATTGCTATTATTTAATTTGTTGTTTTGTTTTTATATTACCTAAAACCTAATAAAATATTATTTTAATTAATAAAAGCATTTCAGAATTAAACCGCTTGGCATTATTTCAGCTTTTAAACACTAGAATCTCAATTTGAGTCATCTTAAAGCAGCAGTTTCCATTTTTTTCCCACAAAACACAATTGAATGCTGATACCACCCAACACAGGGGATGAAAAAGCAGTTTGTCTGTAATGGCTCAATTAAAAGAAACAAATAAACATTTTTGAGACCATGTATACTGAATGCCTAGGAGATACGCATTTAACAGTACCTAGGCATGATACTGACCCTCCTAATTTCTACCAGATAAGCCTCTTCACTGAAAAAGATAATGAAAGAAAAATTAGAAAACTGTACAAATCTCCATAGAAATCATTTCTAGAAAGTTTTGATTTGCATGTTCACAGATTTTAAAATATTATACTCATAATAATATTCTTTGTCACTACTAGAAGCAACAACTCCAATTCCCTAGTTATATTTATATCCAAATATCCCAATCCCTCATTATGTTGAGAATACTAAATTTACCAGTCACTCTGACAACTTGAAACTAAGTCTGCTATACTGATATATTGTCTTCTCAACATCACTGTAACCTACTCACTGCAGTTTGCTCAGGAAAGATCCAGTTTCCAGGAGAATTATTAATTGTACCCTTTTTCACTGTGGTCCTTGTGCCAGACCAGACAGTATATGATATTGTCAGCCTGGGTCTGTGCATGATCTCAACCCTCTTTCTACCTTTCTTTTTCTGAAAGTTCCAGAGTATCAGAGAGAAATGGTGAGTGCAGTCTCCCAGAAAATTATCTTACTCTTTCACCAAGCTGTACTCCTTTTTCCTCATGTTTCCATGATCAGTGCTATCCCCGGCATGATCTCACCTGGATCTAGCAAACTTACTCCCTTGGCAGTCCACACAGAAGCACAGTGCACTGGGGTCTTCATTCTCACATAAGGTTTATACCTCTACCTTATATACCTGGATCACTGCTCCACTCCTGAATCATGTGCACCTAATTTACCTGCCATCAGATCATCAGGGCTTACCTCCTTCCTGTTCTTAAGAAAACACCATCATATATATATATATATATATATATATATATATTTTTTTTTTTTTTTTTTTTTGCAATGGGTCCCCATGCAGTCCCCAAACTAGTTGCTACCCTTGGTCTCTGCATTTTATAAGGGAACCTTCTGGGATCCCTGGGTGGCGCAGCGGTTTAGCGCCTGTCTTTGGCCCAGGGCGTGATCCTGGAGACCCAGGATCGAATACCACATCGGGCTCCCGGTGCATGGAGCCTGCTTCTCCCTCTGCCTGTGTCTCTGCCTCTCTCTCTCTCTCTCTCTCTCTGTGACTATCATAAATAAATTTAAAAAAAATTATAAGGGAACCTTCTTAGGTTATATAGATACTTACAGAAGGCTGGGTTCAAGTACAGGTTAATGTTAATTCCTGAGTTAATGCTTTTTTCCAGGGTATAAACTCAGTTGGTGATGCTTCCTTGAAGGTCCAAACTACTTTCTCTATAGTGATTTCTTTCTTTCTGACAGGGTCTCTTAGTTTCTCTTGAATTTTAAATACCTCTGAAATAATCTGAAGTTTGGCAGACAAAATATCTGTGCAAGGTTTGTATTTGTTTCTCACTTACGAAATTATTGGTCTTGATGATATTTAAGAGGTAAGATTTACATATGTTTTAAATAATAAATAATATTTTTTTTGTTTTTGTTTTAAATAATATTGAAACATTTCTTTGCGTTTGCTCTCTATAGCTATTCAGGCTTCCACTATTAGCCTGTAAGGAGGGGCAAAAAGCACACATACACACAAAAGAATAGGGATAGAAGTACTGGCCTTTCATCTGTGGAATGTCCCTATGATTATTTAAATACATACACATCCAAACACATGAACCATAATACTTTCCACCTATCGGATATTATAATTATTATCTTTGAGTGTTGTGCTAGTGGTAGATTATAGTTCATCTTCTGATCGCCTAGGCAATACTACTACACCATTTTTAGACCCCTACCTAGCAAATACAAGTGCCGGTGCAGCTATAAGTAGACTGGTTTGCATTTGCTTCGTCAATGTTATATATGATTATATATAAAAAATACAACTTATATATAATAAATACTGCACATATATGTAATATATAATATACATATATTAAATAATATATAAAATATTTACACATATGTAGTATACAAATTTTATAAATACTATATATGAAATACATATTTATATATGAAATACAGTCTCCCATAAAGGACTTTTATCTTGTCTGGTAACTCAATAATAAGAAAACAAGCCAGCTTTAAAAATTGGGAAAAATGTTTGAACAAAACCAAAGGAAACATTCGGATAGCAAAATATCATATGAAAAGATTCTAAAAAAAAAGAAAAGATTCTTAACATCATTAGTTCTTTAGAATGTAGGAAATGCAAATTAAGACTATAGTGAAATTCCATGACAAACCAATTAGAGTAGCTAAAATTAAAATCATACTAAGTGTTGGCAGGGATGTGGAGCAACTCTAACTCTCATACACTCTTGGTAAATATAAAATGGTTACAATCGCTTTGGAAAGTTAGAAAGTCTCTTTAAAAAGTTAAAAATACATCTATCATAGGACTCAAACATTCTCCTACTAGGTATTTATAAAAAAGAAATAAAAACCATCTACACAAAGACTTATATACAAATTTTAATAACAGCATAGTAGTAGCCAAAATCTAGAAATAACCCTAATGTCCACTAAAGGGTAAAAACATAAATAAATTGTGGTATACTGTTATCACAAAATGTGATAAAAAAGAAATGAACTACTGATATATACAACAGGATAGGTCTAAAAAGAACTATGCTGAAAGAAGCCAGGCCTTCATATTCCATACCACCCACACACCCACACCTAATTACATAGTATATAGTTCCATTATATAAATTCTAAAAATTGGAAATTAATTTTTAGTGACAGAAAGTTGCTAAGTTTTGCCTGGGACAGGAAGAGTTGGGAGGAAGAAATTATGCAAGGAGGAAAATTTTAGAGATGATGAATATGCTCATTTTCTTGATTAGCATTATGGTTTCAGGAGTATGAATATATGTTAGAACTTATCAAATAGTACACTTCTATTATGTGCAGTTTAATGTCAACTATACCTCAACACATTTGTAAAAATATAGATTCACAGTCCAGTATTAGTATTAATATTTTGTCCTCCTTTGAGATTTTTTTATATTATTAATGAATTTTAAATAAAAAACATACTAAGTGTTCTTAAAAACTATTTCTACTTATTGTTAAACATATTGTCTTTCTTGATTTCTTTAAATTTTGTCCCAAGAATAACATATTTGGTAAGAAGAAAAACTTCTATCAATTAAAATATAATTTATAGGAGTTTTTATGATACAACCGACCCTTAAACAATGTGGAGCTTAGAGGCACTGACCACACACAGCTAAAATCCCTCATCTAACTTTTGACTCCTCAAGAACTTAATTCCAAATAGACTACTGTTGCCTGGACATTTACCAATAGCATAATATTAATACAGATTGGTATGTTATTATATTTTGTATTTTTACAATAAAGTAAGATAGAGTACAGATTTATTAAGAAAATCATTAGGAAGAGAGAACACAAAAAAAAAAACACACAAAAAAAAAACAAAAATAAAAATAAAAAATAACCAAAAAAAAAAAAAAGGAAGAGAGAACACAGTTATACTACAGTACTGTATTTATCCCAAAAGTTGCATATAAGGGGACCTGCATAAGTCAGACCCGTGTTGTTCATGGGTCAACTTCAGTTACATTACAGTAAGGTAACAATAGATTTCTAATTACAATACAACTTGCAAATAATTTATTAAAAATGCATAAAATGAAATTCCTGCAACATTTAAGTAAAGACCCTCTTAAACTAACGTACAATTTTTGTATTTCATTTATCTAAATGCATAATAATGAAGGGAACACCATTCAAAATTGATTTTTTCAAATGATTTGGGCTGTATCTATCCTTATTGATTCCCCAAAGAAAAAATACTTAGAAATACCAACCAGATATCATTTAATTGACACTATTTTGAGATAATGTATTAATAACCATTATGTTTTATAAATTATTTTTCAAAGGAACGTCACTCATGCCTACTAAGCAGTTTATTCATTCCACTGCTGGCAGACAGTATGAAGTTTCAAGATCCTAGCTTTGAAATCACACAAACCTTGGTTGAAGTTCAGACTTAAGATTTTTTTAGATACGTATATTCTGGCAAGTTGTTTAATCTTGATTTATTTCCACCACCAACAAAAAATGAACTTATTGAGATCACATTAGTAAATTTTAAACTAAAAAATCTCTCAAGTGACTAGCACATGATAAAAATTAAAAATGCCAACTAATAATATTAAAATATTTTTTAAAGATTTTATTTATTTATGAGAGACACAGAGACACATAGGCAGAGGGAGAAGCAGGCTTCCCTCAGAGAGAGCCCGCTGTGGGTCTAGATCCCAGGCCTGCAGGGCCATGATCTGAGCCAAAGGCAGAGGGTCAAACACTGAGCCACCAGGTACCCCGAAAATGTTTAAAATATTTTTAAAATATCAAAATTATTTGGAGGTTAAAAGAAATATGGAAGGGGCAAAGTTTGTTTAGTGTTTATCCAAATTTTCATTTATTTAATCTTAGTACCTTGGCTATTTATCTTTTTTTCATTTTGTAATGGCCTATTTCCTGGGGAGGAAAACAACTTGCTTAAACTCTTCAAAGTGTATTAACTCAGTGCGGGTATATTTTATGATTAGAATGTACAGTTTATTTCTATTGACAAGTTAACCTTTCCAGGCATAACATATGCCTTTTAATTTAGTATTTATTTGTGACTAATGACTTTTGCTTAAGAGGTGATTTTATTAGAAGAGATACCAAGAGTGATGCTACTTTCGGCCAATTATATAATCTTGCATATCTCAAACTATAAAGGATATAGTCTAATCCACCATGTAAAGTAAACCTACCATCTGTAGAAAACAGGTATTTCTAAGGACTAGTAAAGACAGACCAAAGAAAAACAGAAAGAGACTATGAATATAAAATACTCAAACTAAATTGAAATCTTATTTTGAAGTGCTTCCTTGGAAAAGTTTGTTACACAATTCCAGATTCGACCTAAGACCTTCAAGGGTTTAACAGCAGCAAAAATGAGTAACCCTATCCTAAATTGCTATTTTGTGTAGATATGCTAATCAGAAAAAGATATATGCAGGCAAATAACAAGAAAAGGCAAAATTTGCATTCAAAGAGGGAAGATACCATTTGTGTCCTTTAATTCAAAGCATCCCTTTGCTACCTGCTAGAATGTACAAATGTATATTGTAAAATCAGTTAAAAATTGCCCTATTTTTAAATGGCTGACTTATTTCATGGAAATAAATGTACTTCTCAGCGCTACAAGGCACAAATAAAAGTATTAATTTAGAATTCTATTCATAACATAGCTTATTGTATATATTATTTTCAGCTAACTACAAAACTGCAATTTTACTGGCACATGCAATGAATAGAAGGTATTATTACAGTTTGATTATCTTTGTTTAATCAAGTAAAAACCACCATGTCCAAATGTTTTCTTCACCTATGGAAATTTAAACTATATACTTTGGCCTCTGATCTTACAATGATGTCCTATTAAGATTTCATTAGGATTTAAACAATATTTAATCAGCAAATTTGTAATTCTGCCAAAAAGCAATCCTAACAAAATTATTTAAAGCCAGTATACGCATGAATAGAAACAATACACGCTTATATTACCTGTGTTGTTCAACCTATCTCTTCCAAGACTAAATACATAGAAAGAATCTGCTGCAGAAAATTGAAGTCCCATAAAAATTCATAAAACAATGAAAGAATATACACACCGATGAGGCATTGGAAGGTTGCTTTTTCTTATAGATTTTTAATGTGCAGTGTATGAAGTCAATTATCCCCTTTCCTATACCCTGAAGTAGTTATTATTAATAACTCAGCTTTGTTCAAATAAACATATACAAGCATTCATGAACATACATTTTCTTTTTAATTAAAAATATGGCATATCTACTTTCTCATTATGTTTAATAACATATTATAGGGTACTGATATTATATAATTTATTGGAGGGTATAATCTTCTGTCTAGAGTTTTGACATTACCTGCAATACTGATTATCATATCCTCTTTGACATATGGTCATAAATTTCACTTTTTTTCCTTTCTCTGATTTTTAGTATCTTATTAGGCAGGGTAAAGCTAGTTGCTATAAGTGAGCAATAACATATTAGTGGGTTAACCCAATTACAGTTAATTCCTCACTCATGTAATGATACTTGGTGAGCAAAACAAAACAGAGGGCAGCCTCCACTACATGTAGGGGACCCAGGATGACTAATTTTCTGATGTCTTCACCATGTCTTCCAAAATTTTCATGCAGTATCTTCGATAGCAAACCAACCAGAAGGTGAAAGGGCATGGATGATCACTAAAGGAAGATATTTGTATTCTAGGCTTGAAGTATACATCCTTCCATACCTAGACCTAAGTCATATAAACACTTCTACTTGCAAGGGGACAGGGACATGTAGGCCTTGTCAATGAATCTGAACTATTCTAAACAGGAGAACAAGAAACATAAGTCTTGTGGACCATTTTCTTCAAAGTTTAATAGATAAAAGTTGATATAGTCCCAAAAATTTGAAATATATCCCATTCGTCACAGAAATGTATAAAAATGTCTTTTTAATTATATTTTAATTAGCACTAAGGCAGCCCGGTGTCTCAGCGGTTTGGCGACTGCCTTTGGCCAGGGCGTGATCCTGGAGACCTGGGATTGAGTCCCACGTCAGGCTTCTGCATGGATCCTGCTTCTCCCTCTGCCTGTGTCTCTGCCTCTTTCTCTCTCTCTCTCTCTGTCTGTGTGTGTGTGTGTCTCGTGGATAAATAAAGAAAATCTTTAAAAAAAATAATTAGCACTATTGTCAATAGTTTACATTTCTGTTAAGTGTATTTTATGGGTGAAAAGTGTTATACATTGCATTTTCAGTCTACTAGTAAGTTTATGGATGTCTCATTTTTAAGTGATATTTGCATTTGTTATTCTGAAATAAATTCATCTTTGTATCCTTTGCCTATTTTTCATATATATATATGTACATATATATATATATATATATATATGTGTGGTGCATGAAAAAGTTGTAAATTAGAACATTTATTCATTTCTAGTCATATGGGATACAAACACTTCCAGCGTATTGTTGACATTTACTTCATTTTAATTATAGATTTCATGTTTCTGAAATATTAATATAAATTTATTAAGTTGAAAATTATCATTGAAAATGTAATGTCAGTAGAATAATTAATTCATTGCACTAATATGTCCTCTTGACAAAATCTTTTGTCAAGAGAAGATGTTCCATGACTAATTTTATTTCTGCATGTTCAGGGCTTTTTGACCAAAGAGCACTGGCACAGAACAGATGATTAAATGGCCCCACACCTTAGAAGTTAGAGATAGTGAATTTCCCCAGAGCCATTTGCTCCTATTCTAATGGTAATAAAGTTTAGAGGTACCGTTCTTATCTCACTTGGTGCCAATTGCTCACATTCCAGGGTAGAGAACTTCTTCTTTCCCCCAAGGGAAGATTTGTTCACATTATAGAGGAAAACACACACACACACACACACACACACACACACACACGATTCCAACCCTCCTTTCAGAGGGATGGACAAGTGTACTAGCAGCTTCTAGGTGAATTCAGAGTTTTGTAATTCCAGAGTACCTCTCTCCTGATGCAAATCCTCTATGCATGCAGGGGTCATTTGGCTCTCATCATGCCATGGCAGGAGATTTGAATTTGGGTCTGGGGAATTGATTTAAGCTTCTTTGTGAGTAAAAGATCTTTTCATTAATCTAGAGGTTTATGTGTATTGGGTAATATCTTGTAATCTGTACAGTTTCAGACTTAAACTTTACCATCTTTCCTCTCTTAGAAAATAAATGGTAAAAAAAAAAAAAAATCACTCCTACCTAATTAAAGTACCAGGCTAACTCCCATACCTTATACTAAAATTAGTACCGTGACTTATATGTGATAGTCCCATATGTTTTAATTCCATGTTGTAATTTAACACCCTACAATAAAAGAAAAAAATGAAATATAAGTTAACTTAATAGAAATTTTGATCTGAAAAATAGCAATATAAAGCTCGAAGATTGGCATAGACATAAAAGCTAAGAAATTCTCATGACTTGGGATTTTAACAAAACTTTAATTTTATTTTGCTCTTGCCACTTTCTTTAAAAGACCATTTTTGCACTTCTAAGAGGTTTGTATTACTTTTTATATACCAAACTAACAAAGCCATCTGTGATTTTCTTCTTGTACTCCTTAAAAATATTCTCTTGGCATCTAATCAGAAACTAATTCATACTATAGTTGAGTCTTATATTTCCAGTAACATTTTTTTAAAGAATAAATTAGTGTAGATATCTAAACTGGACCATAGTTCATCTCTTTGAAAATAATGAGGAATCATCAAGTATTTCCAGGTCTTTAAAGTGAAGTCAGATGAGTCCAAGAAATAAGTTGAATGTCTAATATCTCCTTGGAGAGTCAGATAATCTTCTTTGAACACATCTAATTGCCATAAGTGGAACATTCCTGCTGCCAGCTACATTAGGTGAGTTTATATTTAAAATTTGTCCTTTCAGGGCTCTCATAAAAAAATAACCAAGAATAGTACAATGGCCATTAGACTACAGATTATAACAGAAAAAAAAAAATCATTTCAGGTAGCACAGAGAGAAAAATAGCATTGCTCTCAATCGGTCTGTGAGATCCTTGGACACAGCAAACTGTCTACAGCTATGTTTCCAGCTCTCACAGTTTTTACTCTAAAGGATATCTTTGGAAGGTTCATTTCTCAATACTCCAAGGTAGGCCAAAATTGTCTTGTGCTATGGATCTCCAGGGCACTATGGCTAGCAAAGTTACATATAGCATTGCGTAATTCATATTTGATAATGATTAAATACTAATTATATAATTTAAAGGACATATGAAAACTGATGTCATTTTGGATTGTAATCATGACTTCATGATATTCTAAATTAGTGTATGTATAATATATGTGTATATATATATGTAGTGTATGTATAATATATGTATATTATAGTGTTTATATATATAAAGTGTTCATGTTCATATATATATATATATATATATATATATATAAAGCTGAATTGTTCTATTAAAGCTGAATGCTTCCAATACCCAGTACTTCTACTAGAAAGTCAATGAAAACTAAATATGTATGTCTTTCCTATTCTTCAAAAGGTTATTTTCCATTTTCCCTCTTACATTTCTTTTAGAATTTTCCAAATGTTTAAATGCCAAAAGGCAAGTAGATTGAAAGTATGTATTTGTACAGTGTAAGTCCTCATCATGCTAGGAGGATACACTACTAAGTATTTGGTCAGTGTTCATTTGTTCTGAAAAATCTGTTCCTCATTTCAAAACTCTGATTGATATTTAATTTTTACATGGAAACTTTGCTTACATTAAGCAGTTATATCATGTAATTTTCCTTTTACCTGATTACTGAGATTTTGGGACTATATCACAGTGTTGTGTGATCATTTTCATGCATATGATAAGATATAGTAGAGGCTTTTTATGCGTTTTAAAGAGAGGAAATTATTTAATTATGGGTTTTAAAGAAAGGAAATTATGAAATGGAAACAAATGTTTATTGGGCATATTCTATGTGCTGGACACTATACAAAGTGTGTTATGTAGATTATTGTAAGAATCTTTGTTTTATTATATCTCCCCCCCCCCTTTTAGGAAAATAAAACATACAATTGTCACCAAACTGGAATCAAACTTTGGAACCTTCACTCCAAAAGCTCTTTCTGCCATCTTTGCCTAAAGGATCAGGATAATTTCTGAGTTTCTGAGCAGTTCCTGTTATAAATTATTATGACATAAGTGTTGGCTTGGACTTAGAATGATTTAATTGCATTTGGTGGAATTACAAATGAAACAATTGGGTAAAATTGATGATGAGTGGTAAGAATCACAGCTATAGACAGTTAATTCATAAAATGTTAAAATACTGCTACTGTTTTTCCTCTATATCTGAAACCCTCAGAAGGAAAAAGGTAATACAGTATTTTCTGGAACACATAGATACAGAGACAAACTTCTACTCTCCTCTTCTTTGGACAATGAGACTGAGGCTCTCTCCAACTAGGAATACTTTAACTGAATCCCATGTCATTTTGGACTGACATGGTATATCAATCCTTCCAGGAGCAATAAAATTATCTGGAAGTATATGCACATACATGTTTCTTTTAAAAATAAAGAAAAAATAGAGTAATCATAAATAAATCACTTACATGTCTATTATTGAACAGTTCCTCGGGAACAGAAATGCATCTTTATACATTTATTGCCATTTTTAGTTATTCATCACTATTTGTTATTTATTTGGCAAGTAAAAAAAATATGTAAACCCCATATTTGGCTTTAGAATCCATATGCTTTTGAAAATTTTGTTTTGAGATACTTGAGAGACTTTTTACCATGTGTGACCTTATACAGAGTTATTCTGTCTTTTGGTTTGGTGCATTAATCTCTAGGAAATATCTGAGTTCCCTTAGCTAGCTGACAAAAGACAATTAAAAATGTAGGTGATGGGGGATCCCTGGGTGGCTCAGTGGTTTAGCACCTGCCTTTCGCCCAGGGCATGGTCCTGTAGTCCTGGGATCGAGTCCCACATCGGGCTCCCAGCATGGAGACTGCTTCTCCCTCCTCCTGTGTCTCTGCCTCTCTCTCTCTCTCTGTCTATCATAAATAAATAAATAAATCTTTTTTAAAAATGTAGGTGATGGGTAGTAGGAGATAACATTGAATCTAATAAAACGTGGGTCAGTGATAAAATTATTGTTGGACCAATGATATTAGTGGACTTTAGAGTTTAATATCAATAATATCATGAAGTTATGTTGTCACCTGTACAATAAATTATATAGTAAAAATATGAAATGTTAAAGTGTTATAAAAATTTACTCTGCTTGTTGTTAATAAAGTCCATGATATTTGATTTAGATGATAAGTAATTGCTTTCATGGTATCTGAGTTAGATGCTAAAAATATTTAGTAGATAATAGGCCTTCTGTCAAAACTCATCAGATACTCTTTGAACCTATGAATTTCCAATTCATATCGCCTCCTCCCGGGCTGATTAATTGAAAACCATTGAGCTGAAATATTGTTGCTCTTCCTCTCTGCACCACTGTTTTATACACATGATTTGTTCTGCATAAGAGAAAAAAATCCACTGCAGTTATTATTTCAAAAATAGAGCATATAAATAAAGTAAGTCCATATATTGAGAACCTAATTAATCAAGTAAATAATCACAGCTAAAGTAGAAAACATATAAAAGAGGTTTTGTATGTTTCTCTTTAAAATACTATGAAGATTTATATTTATTCATTGTCTGATCTAATAGCTTATAGAATACATAACTCCTGAAGATCAATAGAAAAATTTACAGACCTGTCTCAGTGTATGAAAGAAAAATCATCTAAATTACTCAAGCTCTCTTATAGGAAGCACTTTCAAATTTAAATAATAGATATGAACCAAGAGACAAATTTGTCAAAAGCATTATTTTAGGCTTTAATGACTGTTTCTTATGAATTATAGCTCAAGATAGAAAGCTCATATTTTTAGGAAAAGCGAGATGTTCACATAAAATTATTTCAAGTTTTAATTAATGTTGTACATTTGATGCATTTTTATGGTTACTAAAACTCTTTACTAGAATAGCCAATAAGGATGTGTTGTTCTAAGCTCTATTTCATAAATCATTAATATGATTTTCAGAGACTTTTAATAATTTATCAAATTCATAGGACTATATATGTGGCAGATTAAACACTTATATCCGGGATCTCTCATACCATATTCAATGATCTTTCTGTTTTACCACATTAATATTTCTGTCACATTAAGTATCATAGTCATCTTGAACATGGAAATGCATTTGAACATGAAAATGATATGCCTCTTTCAAAAAAGGAATTCAAAATCCTATTTGTAGGATTTGTAAAAAAAGTAGGAAAACAATGTAAATGTGGTTGAGTAAAAGCAATAGCAAGGAAGAAATAGTAATGTGGAAAGTTTAAGCAATGAAGAAAAGGAAAAAAATAAATTAAGAAAAAGAGAATACAAGAAATCTATCTAAGGGAATCCAGCAGTTTATGGTCAATCATTACAGTAGTTTATGACATTGCCCAATATCAAAAAAGTCCAACACTTTCTGCCTGGTACAATGTCTCTAAAGCTGTAAGTCCATTAATTACTATCTTTGTATAACAGTATTGATAGTATGGAAATAATTAATTCCATGGTGAAGTTTTTTAGAATAGATTAGCTATATTCAAAGATATAAAGTCATCTGGATTTATTTCTTTTCACTCTCAAAATTCTGCCACCATGCCACTAATGGAGAATAAACAAAAAGAAGAAGAGTAAGAGGAAAAAGAGGGATAGGAGTAGAAGGACAGAGGAGGAAAAGAAAGACAATGAAGGAGGGAAAGGAGGGAGGGAGGAAGGATCAAAATGATAGAGAGATCTTTAGTCAACTAGATTTTTCAACATGTATAATTATCCCAGAAAGCTTATGGAATATTGGTGATTGACAGGATGAATCTCTATAGTATACATGAGGAGATAACAGTGTAGATAACCTGAAGTGTCTGGAAACCTCCTGAACTTAGGACTCCCAGGTACCAAGAAGTGAGGGGTTGACTGAGATGTGGGTGTGTGAAAGGAGCTTTCACTTTAAGTACAGAAATGGATCTATAAGTCAAACTCTTCAAACCATCCACATCAGCCACATATTACCAACAAAAATATTAAAAAGAGGGAAGAGAGAAAATGGAAATGAGGACTAGGAAAAGGATAATTCCACAGTGGTTTTCACACTGTAATAGTCACTAGACTTAAAAAGTACTATCAAGTACACAAGGTAAACCTTTTTTAAGAAAAATAACTACTCACTGTCAAACTGTGAAACTGAAACACCAATGATGTTAAATGTCTTAACAATCTTGGATGCCTTTAAAAATTTCATAGAATATGTCACCTATATAAGGCAAGGTTAGAAAATAAAATAAAATAAAATAAAATAAAATAAAATAAAATAAAATAAAATAAAACAATAAAATAAAAATAAAATAATAAATAAAATAAAATATAAAATAAAATATAAAATAAAATAATAAAATAAAATAAAATAAAATAAAATAAAATAAAATAAAATAAGAGCAAGGTTAGAGTTCCCATTAGCAAACCTAGACAAATGAACACTGCCTTTGCATTTCTAAAGGAAATACCAAATCAAAATATTTTTTCCTATGGAAGGACTTAGAAAACTGGAACAATATTTATAGAAACCTCCAGAGAAAAACAAAGCAACAGAATAGCTGATTACACAAGGTATGAGGACATACTATGTATAAAATAAAGCAAAATCACACACACACTATTCTTCACATGAGAAAATGTAATCTTTGTCGGTGAGCACTATTTACATAAAGGGATTGGAAATATTTTATTCAATTCCATGATTTATATTTGAGCAATATACCAGTAATTCTTAACCCTGTCTTCAAAGCAATTAAATATGAATGTCTGATATCAATGCCCAGTCATGAGCTTTTTTGTAAAAGTGCTCTAGATTTTTCTATGTGGTTAAGCTTGAGAAACACTCATAATATAGCATAAGATGTAGATAAAACACAGATATCAGGCTTAGAATTTTAGAAGAGGATGTAAAATTATTATTTTTTTAATTATGAAGAGAAAAATGATGAGAGGCTGAGAGTCAAAAGTGAGGAGGTATGCCAAAACAAAGTGCAGGAGGGCATATCCACATGGCTGTTCACTGCCTGAGTCTCTCCTGATTGGTTAAGAGTTCAGAATCCACTCTACATAATTTGCGCACCATATAAGTTGTTAAATACTTTTAATACTAACCTTTGGGCATTAATATTCTCACTTAAAATATGAAATTAATATATTATCTTAAAGTCTAATAGAAAACATGTGGAAACAGCTAAAAAAATAAACCCACACATTATTTAAAGCTGCAAAATTGAGGTGCCTGGGTGTCTCAGTCCATTAAGCTCATGATCCCATTGTTCCAGGATCAATCCCTGCATCAGGCTCCCTGCTCAGTGGGAGTCAGCTTCTCACTCTGCCTGCAGCTCTCCCTGCTTGTGCTCTCTGTGTCAAATCAATCAGTCAATCAATCGGCAAAATTAACAAATAAAACTTAGTAGTAACTATATTGGAAGGATGTGGAAAAAGTAAGAATAGAGTAGTTAAAGTAATTAACATAATATTGTCTAAAATAGAGAACTTAGTGATATAACTATTGTTGACTTAGATTTAATATTACCTAGAGTTTAAACATGTTTGCCTTTTAAAAGGGGGGACTGGATCCCTGGGTGGCGCAGCGGTTTGGCACCTGCCTTTGGCCCAGGGCGCGATCCTGGAGACCCGGGATCGAATCCCATGTCGGGCTCCCAGTGCATGGAGCCTGCTTCTCCCTCTGCCTGTGTCTCTGCCTCTCTCTCTCTCTCTCTCTCTCTCTCTGTGACTATCATAAATAAAATAAATAAATAAAAGGGGGGACTGGGATTAACAATCAGGAAACAACAAATGTTCGTAAGGATGTGGAGAAAGGGGAACTCTCTTACACTGCTGCTGCAAGCTGGTACAGCCATTCTGGAAAACAGTATGGAGGTCCCTCAAAAAGTTAAAAATAGAGCTACCCTACAACCCAGCAATTGCACTACTGGGTATTTACCCAAAGAATACAAACATAGTGATCTGAAGGGGCACCTGCACTCCAGTGTTTATACCAGCAATGCCCACGATAACCAAACTATAGAAAGCCCAGATGTCCATTGATAGATGAATGGATGAAGAAGTTGTATGTATGTATATATATACACATATATATATAGATGTATACATACATATATGTAGTTAAATACTTTTAATAGTAACCTTTAGGCATTAATATTCTCACTTAAAGTATGAAATTAATATATTCTATATATATGATGTATACATGTATGTATACATACATCATATATATATGATGGAATATTAGCCAGCAAAAAATGAAATATTACCATTTGCAACAACATGGATGGAGTGGATAGAACTAGAGGGTATTATGCTAAGCAAAATAAGTCAATCAGAGAAAGATAATTTTTTTAAAGATTTTATTTATTTATTCATAAGAGACACACAGAGAGAGAGGCAGAAACATGGGCAGAGGGAGAAGAAGGCTCTCCGCAGGGAGCCTGATGCAAGACTCAATTCTGGTACCCTGGGATCACAACCTGAGCCAAAGGCCGGTGCTCAACCACTGAGCCACCTAGGTGCTCCATGGAGAAAGAAAATTATCATATGATTTCACTCATATGTGGAGTTTAAGAAACAAAACAGAGGATCATAGGGGAAAGGAGGGAAAAATAAAATAAGACAAAATCAGAAAGGGAGACAAACCATAACAGACCCATAACAATAGAAAACAAACTGAAGGTTGCTGGAGGGGAGGTGATTGATGGGCATTAAGGAGGGCTCATGACGTAATGAGCACTGGGTATTATGTGCAACTAATGAATCACTGAACTCTGATTCTGAAACTAATAATATACTATATGTAAATTAATTGAATTCATATAAAATACATTGTTTTTAAATGGGTGCTGGGGCTGCAAAATGAATCTTTCATTATAAATCTACATTCTTAGATTTTTAACCATGCGCATAGATTAATTAGATGGAAAATATACTTTAAATAATTATATATTAGACTTAATTTGCAGATTAAAAAGATGAAGTTATTTGAAATTTAATCACTTAATGTATAAGGAGTCTGAATGTGAATTCATCGCAAAAATGTTCCAGCATATGTGGGCAGAACCAGACAGAAGCACTTCTGATCCACTTAGCATGTACAAGGACTGATCAGCCTCCCCTAATGCACTTCCATCTTTCTGTGAGTGATTTCTCTGTGTGGCTATTACTAACACATAATAAAATATGCTTCCTCTGCTCAGAGACTTCAACTCCAAGAATTACAAAAGGTTTATGATTTCATCATATTATTGGTATCCTTCAGTATCCTGGTTCTTTTGCCAAGGAGAAATATTTCATGTAAAGCAAAAGATCTCTTTATAGGGCTGTGCAATGATCTCTGTCATTTTCTTCTCAGTTGTGATTTCCATTAAACCAAAGATGGACATGATGGAATTATTTGCTTTTCTGCTGATGGTTGCGTTTGTGCAGATATTTCTAATTTCTTGTTTACTTTAAAGATGTTATGACTTCTAATACAGTATAATTATTTTTACTTGCAACAAGACACAGCAGGGATATACAACTGAGGACAGAGGCTTAGGAGACTGGCTTTACTAAAAATCATTTCAAAAATTAGGTGGATGAAAAATATACCCAACTCAGGTAAGAAGTAAGTTTCTGGTCAAATAATGTGAGCCCTTGTAGGAAAAGAGAGAGAGAGAGAGAGAGAAGCATATTATCAGAAAAGAAACAAAATTCCCATGTAAGCCAATATTTGAAGGAATGGTAAAAAAGATTGCCATTCTCATACCCTCTTCTCTCACCAACCAAAGTATTAGCACTCAAGTGATTTTCTTTGAATTCTATGATAACTCATTCTCAGGCTATTTTGCTAACCCCAATTCTTCCTTTAAATGCTGGCCACAGGGATCCCTGGGTGGCGCAGTGGTTTGGCGTCTGCCTTTGACCCAGGGCATGATCCTGGGGACCCGGGATTGAATCCCACATCGGGCTCCCGGTGCATGGAGCCTGCTTCTCCCTCTGCCTATGTCTCTGCCTCTCTCTCTCTCTCTCTGTGACTATCATAAATAAATAAAAAAATAAAAAAAAATTAAATGCTGGCCACACTGATGGCTGTATCCTAGATCTTTCTGTATCACTCTGGATCCTCCCTAATAATCTCTCCATTATGATGATTCCCTTTGGGTATGGTTTTCCTTTGGGTATTGCTGACTCTAAGAATAATTTCTTAAAAGTTGTAGGCTCATGTAATCCTTTTACTTATGTCTTAAATGTATATCAAATTTATCATCTGAAAATTAATTCCTGTACATTCTGAAATCAACAAAAACCCAAGTTTTTTATTTTACCTGTTTTGATTTTACCGGATTTTACCTGTTGAATATCTCACAATTCTGTTTCCTCTTTTTGTAGCCATCATCCTACCCCAGCCATTATCACTTATCACCTGAACCAATGTAAGAACTTTCTACCTGGTCTTTCTGATCCATTCCTATGTGGTATTTGCCCATTTACTACTATTTTCAGCTAAACTACAAAATATAAATTTTATATATGTATTTAAGATTCTATATATTTATATGTAGAATTTTCCTAAACTCAGAAGACACACACACACACACACACACACACACATTCCCTTTGCAATGCAAAAATGCAATGAAAAAAGTGAGTGGAAGGTATTTGTTATTGTTTTTAACCATGAAAACTACAAAAATACTATTTTAGACACTCAAGTGAGAAGAAAGGAGAAGGGAGATTGATAGAATATGGAAATCATTTATACAGGAAATATCAAAGGCTTGAATTAAGACAAGAAGAATGAAGTAGGAGACATTGTGATTTATAAATGACAAAATTGATGGCAGATAAAACATGGTTGCTCAAGAAGTAGTTGAATATAATGAACATTTCTCACTGGAAAGGTCTCTTCTATGGATGCTTGGGATTAGCGGAAGATTACAGGCATAGAGGCAAATAATCATCTTAGCTTTAGTCCTGTGCATTTGCACATTTCTGGTAAATTTAACATGTAGTGTGAAACTTGGGTTTGAAACTTGGGGGAGAATTAGATCTAAAATTACAGACTTGACAGCTAGTAGAATTTTGGCAATTAAAGTCACAAATGCTTTCCTCCAATAGGAGCATATTACAAGAGAAAAAATTGCAACCTTAAGGAACATCAACAAATGAAGAGTTTGTGGAAGAAAAGATCTAAAATGAGAGCCTAAGAATTGAAAAAAAAATTAATGAAAGTGAAACAGCATTTTTATAGCATACTAGAGGGGGGGGAAATATCAGCTTGTGCAAGAGCGGATAAGAATTGAAGATGCAGAGTCAATTTTCTGAGTTTAATGATGACCAAGATAGACAGCAACAGATTTAGTAAGTGGTTGCTTGTAAAACTTTTTTTTTTTCCCTGAAAGCTGATTGTAGTTTCTCTTGATTACAATCCTGCAGCTGGCTACCTGTTGGGTATGTTCAATCCTTGATGCCCACCCACAGTCAGATCTAGAATTGCTTAGCCAGAAAATTTTTCTATTTTCAGGTCTTCTGTAGAAAATCAACAATCGGAATTTGACACCAACATCATTTAAAAATATATATAAAGTGTTATTTCTAAAGCAAATACCTTCAATAAAAAATCTTGATTCTTAGAACTCTGGACTCTTATTTACCATGTGATCCACTTCACTGAATGAGGGTTTTAATTATATGCCTTATTAACCAAATCAGTTTCAAATAGTATTTGTTTTCCAACATTTCCATTAGGCCCTAGAAAAAAATTGAATATGTACATTTTTACCAGATTTTTTTCCTCACAAGAGTTAGAAATTTCTATGAGAAAATACATTAGGCTGAGTTCAAATTTCTAAAGCTCAAGTTGCATTTTATATTCATAGCTTTATTTGCTTTTGGAGAATAAAAAAATACTTTTAACAATAGAAAAAACTGAGTATTTTATTAGATTCTGCAATCTTCATCTTTCCCCAACCAGTGAGTAAATTTAAGAAAATTTAAGAAAAGCCAATGTGTTAAAATGATTTGAGCAGATAATAACTGGAATAGTGCATTTTTCTACCATTTTTTTTTCCTTAAAAACCAAAAACTTTATCACTCAATGAATTACAATTTAAATCTCATTTAGTTGACATACCAAATAGTCTGGTGCCAAAACAATATATCAAATATTATTCTATTACCTAAAGCACTAGAGATAGGGATTCACTTTTCTTTGTTTTTATAATGTATTGAAGGATCCTTCAGAATCCTTAAGGATATCCTTAGAATTTCCTAAACAGAGGGATTCTTGAGAACCCATAATAAAAATAGAGAAAGTACAAATAACCAAATGCAGAAGGGTTACCTACATCTCTTTCTCCTATAACTTCTGTGTTGAAACATGAGTTCAGGTCTCCTCCAGATGCTTTAAAGCTTTTAATACTAACTCTCTCCTTGCCCAGTGTAGTAACAGAATTATTTAATATGGGAATGGCAAAAATGTAATGTTCCACTTGGGGGAAGGACCTCATAGCAACATATCTCAAAACAAAACAAAATCAATTCAAATGTTCTTATGTGTGAATATGCTTCCACAAAATCCTGGGAAGTTGAAGTGTTCTAAGAAAGAGAGACAGGGAAAGGCACTAAGGTGGCTCAGTGGTTGAGCATCTTGCTTTGGCTCAGGTCATGATACCGGGGTCCTGGAATCATGGGATTGAGAACTGCATCGGGCTCCCCACCAGAAGCCTGCTTTTCCCTCTGCCTATGTCTCTGCCTCTCTCTTGTCTCTCATTATTTTTTTTAAATCCTCTTAAAAAAAAAAAAAAGAAAGAGTGAGTGGGAGAAATTGTCAAACGCTGCTGAGAGTTTAGTAACTGAAAAGCTAACATTAGACTTGGTGTTGTCAAAATTTGGGCCATTATGGGCACTGATTGAATGAACAAGAAACAAACAAAAACACAAGAGTAGGATTTGTCTCAGCCTAACACTACCAAGTTTACAAGATATACATGTCCTAACAAAGCTTTCGAAGATTTTTGATGAGTGTTTCAGAAGGTACTTGATCAAGCTTACCCTAATAACCTTAAGGAAATAAATGGTCTCCCTACTGTTTCTTCCCCCCACCCCTAATCTTTTCAAATATAGTTTAAGAAAAATCTGTATTAGGGCCTGCTGCGCCTGGGAGTAATTGATGCCGTCTATAACTTTCTCAGGGAAAAGCTGGATGTAGATGCTGAAAAATTCCTCTCTTCTCCTTATCTGGGGAGGAAACTTCCTTGGCAATAATTAAGTGAAGAGAACAGTCAAGCCAGCAAGTTGACCTGAGAGCTACAATCCCAGTTCTCCTTCCAAAACGATGAGCTCTGCTGTCTCTGTCCAGAAAATCACTCATACAGAGACACTGAAATGAGTGAGACAGTGTGTCTTGCTGTCTGAATTATTTACATGGACTTGTGACTGTGGCAGTGGTAGAAAGACAAGCATATACAGTATCAAGAAGTCATGCTTTCTTTATAGGTGTGATATGCTACAGAAAGCTAGAAATCCTGCCTCTGTTCCCTCTCTTTGTTTAATCCACCCAAGATTTCCTCTCCTTCCCTTTTCCTGGTGAGGGTCATGCAGTGATTTTGCTGTTCTGGATCAGACAAGAACTAACTATTCTTAGTCACTTTCTTTCTACTGTCATGTTGCTATATGGTAGGCAGAGTCCAGGACAACAGTTATTTGAATACCGACCGGGGAGTCTTTCTTCTGAAACAATGAATATATTTGTTTTATTTTTTGAAGATTTTATATTTATTTATTTATTTATTTATTTATTTATTTATTTATTTATTTATGAGAGACACACAGAGAGAGGCAGGGACATAGGCAGAGGGAGAGGCAAGCTCCATCTAGGGAGCCCGATGTGGGACTCCATCCCAAGACCCTGAGATTATGACCTGAGCCAAAGACAGACACTCAACCACTGAGCCAACCAGGTGCCTATATTTATTTTATGTGACCAAAACTGCTATATTTCTTTCTAAATTTATATTATGACTATTGCTGTTAAACTCCTCTCACTCTCTTTTATTATTCCAAGTCCTTTTACTTTTACTTTGTAGTTTTGACAAAGCCTATGTTTTTCAACTACTCTTTGCTTATATGTTTATATTTCTAAAATAACATTAATCCCATTTAATTTCATTCCACATCAACTAATAGCATTTTCATAACAATATAATCACAAGAACATATTCTCTAAAATAACTTAGTAACCTGAGTAACTTCTTTTACTGAGTTATAACGGGAGGTAGACCAGCTCTGTTTCTCCTCTAATCTAAAATTTCTTTTTCTTTTTCTTTCTTTTTTTAGGTAGGCTCCACTCTGAGCTTAAGCTCACAACCCTAAAATGAAGACCTGTGCTGAGATTAAGAGTCCAATGCTGAACTGACTGAACCACCCAGAAGAAGCCTTTCTCCTCTTACCTAAAGTTTCCAATCAATGCCATCTATTACAGAGGCACAGCAGTATTATTGCATTTTGTAGCGAAGCGTTTTGAATTTGAATTTTTAAAAAAATTTTACCATGTGCTTTTTTCAATTATATTTACTGTCTCTTGCATTTCCCCAACTTTTAGTGGCTACCAAAAATGATTTTAATGTGACCCCAATTATGTTCTACTGTGAACCTGCCTTTATTATCAAAGATATATGTAAGGCACTAGTACCCTTTACATCACATTGTTTGGATTAAAATCCTGACTCTAACAATTAATATCAATCAATTAGATGATTTATTTAACTTTAGTAAGTATGGGTTTTTGTATCTTTAAAATAGGAAGACTTCATATTATCAGCACTACAAAGTTTGGAGATTACATTTGATCATTTGCATAACCTGCCTAATATCTGGTAAATAATCAACACAACTTTTACAGAGTCTTTGCTTTGTATTAATTATCCTGTTCATAACTCTGTTTTATCACTTTAAATTGAAAGAATTGGTCCTGTGTCATGGAATTTTAATCTGCAAGGCAGAAACCTGGCTGCATCTATCTCCGTACCATCAGTATGAATAGGCCTGCGTTTTTTATGTACACCGCCTTTACTTTTTATCTTAGAGCTTAGAGGTAAATTCAACAAATATTTAACAAGTGACTCTGTGCTCTACAAATGAAGCTTTTTTTTTTCTAAATAAGTCAAATCCTTTAAAGCTTTTTTCTATCTTGAGTTGTTTTAAATTCACTTAGAAACTAATAACTTTGAAGAACTAGTATAGCATTCTTACCCACCTAAATATCTGAAAACTGAACTGCAAGTGCTAAAGTTTAGTATTTATTTTACATTTAAAAAAATTCAATTTGCCAACATATCATATGACACCCAGTGCTCATCCCATCAAGTGCCCTTCTTAATATAGTATATAATTTAGCTAGCTTTCCACTTAAAGATTTTGAAAAAAAAATATAAACATAAGTTAATATCATTGCTAACCCTAACACTTGTCACGCAAAGTCCTATTAAGCACTTAATTTGCATTCATGGACAATAACTAGATGGCTATGAAAAACAATTATTATAAGGTTGTTTATTCTTATCCTTCTAAAGATGTGGCTTCTAAGGCAAATAGTTTTCTATAATGGTGATAATTTATGTGATTAGGTTTTTATAACAGGTCATGAAATTAATTTTCATCTTAATTAGTGCCCACAGCAATGATTATATTAATAATCCATTTAGCTAATTGCATTTTGCTAAGTTAGTTGTGTTGCATTTTGGACACTGCTAATATGCCAAGGTCAGCTTGTCTCCTCATCAGTATCCAATAACCAATGGAAGGTAATAGTGAATAATATAGCTTATGTTTGCAAATCCTAGATTATCTATAAACTCATACTTCTTTTAGTGGTATATATCATTTTCCTTAAGAGCCTTAGAGTCAATTACCTCAGTTTCAAGTCATCCTCCCACCAGGATTGAAGGGTTTATTAGGCCCTAACAGCCTGCTGTAGGCTAACCAAATTCACAGAACACTAATTTGTTAAAGAGAAGGTCAATATATTCATTTAACATGAAGATCATAACTACCTAGATAACCTTCCTCTTGTTTCCCATCAATATATTCCTTTCCCATTAGAAGAAACTTATTTAGGAAGATAAGTTAATGTCATGAAATTATTTTGAAGACCATGAAGTCAAAAAGAACATGATGGAAAAGAGTTCAGCAAATATTATAAAGCCATAAATCTTCAAAGGCATAAATAGATTAGGCCCTGTTTTCTACTTTAGACAAACTACATAATATATATAAATCATTTAAAAGAGCACAATCACTATTCTCTTTGAAGATTTGTAGGAATCAAAGCACCACCCTTCCATTGAGTTTACTTTCTGTTTTAAGACTTTGCAACCTCAGGTCTAAGTTGTAAATGCTCACCTCTGAGTGAAAGAACTAAAGTATTTCCATCTTTCACCATAGGCTATATTATCTATTTAATCACTTCACTTAATTCTCTTCAGAAGAATTTTTTTTTTTTAACCTCATTTTTGGTACCTGGCACTCCAGTGGTACCTCCCACTCTCATATCCAAATTTGTGGAGGACAACTTATATTGATTTTAGTGGTAAAAATTTGCCAAATTTTGTTGTAGTTTCTCGGAGTGGAAAAAGATGAGAACAGGGAAAGATAAGGAAAGAGAAGTTACCCTAAAGTGTGGGAGGAAGGTTGGCAGAAAGAATAGACAGGACATTTTCAAAGAAAATGGCAAGTACAGATTTTTTTTGTGTGGGTAGGAAGACTTATTTTTTTTCCTAAATTCTTGTTTACTGAAGACTGTGTATTAATAGTTAAACCTGTTTGCAATGCAAAATAATATTTAAAAAGTTAAAACATAATCTTTGTATTTCAAGTTTCAGCCTCAATATGCAACATGATTGGAAGCCATCACTCCTAACCTTAAAACAAGAAAAAGGTGAACAAACTGAATATACATATTTTTCTTAAATCAAAGAAGTAGGGTCGCTAACATTTGCTTACTCAGAACAGAAGTTGATAGAGCCATAAACCAATAGAGACACATAAATGGCGATTTTGATGAATTTCTGGAGGTTTATTGTGGGGGATAAATCCTCTTGTCAATGGCAGGTAAGAGTAATCATTGTGAAACTCATCCAGGGACTTTTCTGGAAACAAGGGCTACTCTCCAGGATAAATTACTTTCCCTATTCCTGGGGTAGAGTCTTATGCCAGATGGTTGAAGGCCACTCCTACCATTCCAGCTCCCTATTGCCCTTTTGTATCAGAGGAAAAAAAATAAACAAACAACAAAGGAATCAAGGGAACTGGGAATGCAGAAGACAGGAAAGAGAATCTGAAGTGGGAGGCTGAGGGTGGTGGAGGAACACTTGTGAAAGTCCCAGGCCAAAGATACTTAATTTACAATTAAATCTCCAAAAAGAGGAGATTTAATTGTAAAATTATTGAAAGCTCTCCCTTATCTTCCACACTCTATCACCACATTAACAAGGCTTCAGTATTATCACAATGGATTAAACCTGAAACGGCTATAAAATACAAACTATAAGAAGTAATACTTAGGAAAACACAAAGTAAATATGGGACTCAAAAATAAGGGCACTAAGGAAATTTGAAGTCTCTGACAACTATAGCAAACAATAACACAGCCCAACTCTTAGACAGATTAACATGTATTCTCACACTAAAGACCTATTTTACTCACTTTCCACTACTCAATACTATATGTTCACTTTGCAACAGAAAATTGCAGGGCATGCTAAAAGATAAGGAAAGAAAATCCCCGGAAGAAACAAAAGCAATCATCAGAACCAGACTCACATATGAGACAGATGTTGGGATTATAATGAGGATAACTTAAATAAACATAATTAATATGCTAAGAACTCTAATGGAGAAAGTAAACAACCAAGAATAGATGAGTAATATACGCAAATAGATGAAAACTTAGGAATAAAAAAATGCTATAAATCAAAGCACAGTAAAAGAAATGAAAACTAACTTCAATAAGATCATCAGTAAACTTGACATGGCCAGAAATCATAGGCTTGAAAACAGGTCAATAGAAACATCCACAATTGATATTTTAAGAGAAAATTAATGAAAACACATATACATCTATGCAGAGGAGAACATCAAAAAACTGTGGGGCAATTTTAAAAGGTGTTACATAAGCAAAATTGAAATAAAGAAGGATAAGAACAAAATCAAAGAGGTATTTAAAGTAGTAATGACCAAGAACTTTCCAAAAATGTCACCAAACTGTATATCCTGAAAACACAGACAACAAGCTGGACTGAAAAACAAACATAACAAACTCCTCCACATAGATATGTTATATTTAAATTCCAGAAAATCAAAGGAAAAAAATGTCCTATTTATAGAGGTACAAGAATAAAAATGATAGCAGACTTCTCATCGGAAACCTGAGAAAGGGGTGAGAAAGAGAAAGATAAAATCAAGTATTTGAAATGTTGGAAAAGAAGACTTAAAGAAATAGACCAGAATTCTATATGTAGCAAATTACCAATTAAAAGTGAAAAAGAGGGGATCCCTGGGTGGCTCAGTGGTTTAGCAGCTGCCTTCAGCCCAGGGCGTGGTCCAGGGGTCCCGGAATCGAGTCCTACATCCGGCTCCCTATGTGAAGCCTGCTTCTCCCCCTGCCCGTGTTTCTGCCTCTCTCTCTCTCTTTCTCTGTCTCTCATGAATAAATAAATAAAATCTTCAAAAAAAGTGAAAAAGAAATAAAGATTTTCTCAAACAATAAGTGATAGAATTAACTATAAGCAGAACTTTTCTTCAAAACAAAACTTTTTACACAGAATGAAAAGGATACAGACTAGATACATGAATCCACAAAAAGAAAGAGCAAGCATTGTATGATAAAGGTAAAATAAAATATTTCAGACTTTTGGAGAAGATGGTGGAGTAGGAGGATCCTAAACTCACCTCATTAGATAGAACTAGATCACACTCACATTACTCTAAATAACCCCAAAATGACCCTAAGACTAACAAAACAAATTCCACAACTAAATGTAGAGAAGAGGTCCTGTTCCAGAGGGTGGGACGGGTAGAGACATGGTCTGGAACTAAATAGACTCATGAGTCTCTCCTTGAGAGGCAGGAGTCACAGTGCAGAGAGGGAAGAAAAACGAACCCCGCACACACACCAGGGATCCCACTTGAGGAAGATGAATTCTCATAACATTTGTCTTTGAAAACCAGAGGGGCTGAATTTCATGAGTTCTTACAACCAGCATGAATTAAAAACTGTAATTTAAAAAATCTAGCAGGGCTGGCTGGGGTAGAGCCAAGAAGGGGAAGAGCAAATTGAGTTCCTGCCCTTCAAGATATAGCACAACAAACAAACCTTGCAGATACAGCACAGAAGTGACACTGAAAGCTGCCTGCAGTAGACTGGAGGGAGAGTCAGTCGAACAGATCTCCCTGGAGAAATTCTTCAGGAATGAAGGAACTAGCAGGTATCATTTCTGTTCCCTACCCACCCCCCACCATAAACACAACTGTAGGATTCACTACCTAATTTCCTAGCTTTGCTACCTCTCCCACACTGTGCCTCCACCAATCCACCCCTCCAGATAGTCTGCCTCAGTCCTGGCACTGCAGAGCCCCTCCCTCAGAAGACCATGGTGTGCAGAGCTTGCTAGAACCACTGCTTTGCACTTCCAGGGATCCATCCCTCCACAGGCCCACTTTAGTTCTAGCATTTCCAGGCTTCTCGGGAAGAGGACTGGGAACACTCAAAGCTTGCTAGTACCACTGCCCTGCCTCTTAGCATTGTATGTCAGAGGATCCACCCTCTCCAATACTCTCTTAGGTAAAATCCACCTAGGGTGGTGCCACAGACCTAAAAGTGTGCTAGCAATAGTGAAAGTGGCCAAAACAACTCCAAAGCAATTCCTGTTCCAGAGAGAGGGAAAGATAATGACATATACCAGTCAGACAGAGGCCCCAGCAGTGGGCTAGTCTCAGACAACTGGTCTGACTGTAGGCTCTGCCCTTCAAGAAAAGCCTCTCCAGAAACAACATAGGGAAAGTGCCCAGCAGTTTGGTGCTACTATGTCTTAGGCAAATGCCTGGTCTGACTCAACTTAAGGCCAAGGCATCAATAGACTGGGCCAATAACATCAAAGGACCCAAACACCCAAAATAAGCAAAATAGTTCATTGAAGCAAACTGGACTAAAGGAAAAAAGCAGCTCAGCCTCATTAGCAGGGTACACACAGCACACATAAGAGACTCCCATGAAGATCCAGGTTCTGTAAACAGAGGACGCTGCGTAGCAGGACACTATAGGATGTATTCTTCATAAGGTATTATTTTCAAGTGCATAAGACATAGCTATCTTTCATAAAAAGCACAAATACAGAGAGTGGGGTGTCAGGGTGGCTCAGCTGGTTGAATGTCAAACTCTTGGTTTTAATACAGGTCATGATCTTGGAGTTGTGGCATTGAGCCCTGCATCGGGTTCTGCACGCAGCACAAGGTATGTCTGGGATACTTTCCCTCTCCTTCTCCTTCACCCTCCCCCTCTGCTTCTCCCACTACCTTCAAATAAAAAAAAAAAATCTTAAAAAAATAAACACAAAGAGAGTTAGACAAAATAAAAGATAGAGGTATATGTCTAAATGAAGAAACAGGACAAAATCACAGCAAGAGAACTAAGCAAAATGGAGATAAGTAATATCATAAAGACACTCACTAAAATTGAGAAAAGGTAGAGGACATCAGTGAGAACCTTATCAATGAGAAAAAAAGAACCAGAGATGAAGAACACAATAAATTAAATTAAAATCATTAGATGGAATAAGTTGTCAGCTCAGGAAAGCAGAAAAATAAATCAGCACCTGGAGAAGAGAAAGTAATCAAGCTTGGGAGAGAAAAAAATTATGAAAAATAAGTAGACTTAATGAATTCATTGAGACCACAACTGTAATAACATTTGCATTAAAGGGATCCTAGAAGGAAAAGGGAAAGTAAAGGCGGCAGAAAATTTGAAGGAACAGGAGATGATATCTTTCTAAATCTGTGGAAGGAAAGAGAAATCAAGATCCAGGAAGCACAGAGATCCTCAACAAAATCAACTCAAGGAAGTCCATACCAAGACAAATACTAATTAAGGTGGCATAGAGTAGTTTTTATGAGAGAATTTTAAAAACAGCAGTTACATACAGGGGAACAGCATAAGGCTATTAGCTGATTACTCAGCAGAATCTTTTAAGTCCAGAAGGGAGTGGCATGGTATATTTAAAGTGCTGAAAGGAAAAACTCTGCAGCCATTACTTTCTGGCCAATAATGCTCTCATTCAAAATAGGAGAGATAAAGAGTTTCCCAGACAAACAAAAGTTAAAGGAATTCGTGACCACTAAAAAAGCCCTACAAAAAAACTTAAATGTTGAAGTGGACTCTGAGTGGAAAAGAAAGACCATAGCAAGAGTAAAGAAAGCAGGAAGCAAAACAGCAGTAAAGAAGAAAAATGAAAATCAGTAAAATGACTCAAGAAATTAAACTATAACACCATGTAACTAGAACATGGGGAGGAAAAGAGTAACGAATGGGTTCAAACTTAAGTGACTATCAACACAGATTATTATATACAGATTATACTATATACAAACCAAATGGTAACCACAAATCAAAAATCAGCAATAGATAAGAAATAAAGAGAAAGGAATAAAAGTATATCACTGAGGAAAGCCAACTAATTTGAGAAAAGAAAGCGAGAGAAGGAAAGAATGGGGAAAAACTACAAAAACAAGCATAAAAGAAGTAACGAAATGGTAATAAGTATATACCAAGCAATAATTACTTTAAACATTAATGGATGAAATGCTCCAATCAAAAGACATAGGATAACTGAATGGATAAAAAACTGAAACCCATCTATATGCTGCTCACAAGAGACTCATTTCAGACCTAAAGTCATATACAGATTGAAAATGAGGGGATGGAGAAACATTTATCATGCAAATGAATCTGAAAGTCAGTTTAGCAATACTTATATCAGACAGTTTAGACTTTAAAACAAAGACTGTAACAGGATACAGTTAATGATTATACTTAATGTATAATCATTAAGGGGAAAATTCAACAAGATAGAACAATTATAAATATTTATAAACCCAACAGGGTAGCACCAAAATACTTAGGCAGTTAATAAATAGATAGTAATACAACATTACTCAGGAACTTTCACACCTGGCTTCCAAAAATGGACAAATTATCCAAACTGAAAATCAACAAGGAAACAGTGGCTTTGAATGACACATAGGACCAGATGGATTTAACAGATATATTCAGAACATTCTATCCTAAAACAGTAAAATATACATTCTTTTCAAGTGCATGTGAAACATTCTCCAGAATATATCATATATTAGGCCACAAAACAAGTCTGAACAAATTCAAAAAGATTGAGGTCATTGCACAAATGATTCTGACCACAACGCTATGAAACTGGAAGTCAACCATAAGATTAAAAAAAAAAATCTAAAATGAGCACAAGTGCATGAAAGCTAAGCAACATGCAACTAAACAATGAATGGGTCAACCAAGAAACCAAAGAAGAAATCAAAAACATATTAAGACAAATGAAAATGAAATCAAGATGGTCCAAAATCTTTAAGATGCAGCAAAAGCTGTTCTAACAGGGAAGTTTACAGCAATACAGATCTAACTCAAGAAGCAAGAAAAGTCTCAGATAAACTATCTTTCCATCTATTGAGGCTAAAAAAGGAACAAAGTCCAAAGCCAGCAGAAGGAAGGAAATAATAAAGATTGGAGCAGAAATAAACAAAATAGAAGCCCAAAATACAATAGAACATATTTAAGAAACAAGGAGCTGATTCTCAGAAAATATCAACAAAAATGATAAACTGTTAGCAAGAATCATTAAAAGACAGAGAGAGAAGTTTTGAATTAACAAAATCAGAAATGAAGAAGGGGAAATAACTAACATTATAGAAATATGAAGGATTATAGGGATATTGTAAAAAACTGAACACCAACAAATTGGACAACCTAGAAGAAATGAATAAATTCCTGGAAACATATAACATCTCAAAATGAATCAGGAAGATAGAGAAAATTTGAACACACAAATTATCAGCAATGAAACTGAATCTGTAATAAAAACAAACATCGAAATTAATAATAATAATAATAATAATAATAAATAATTAATAATAACCTACCAGCAAACAAAACTCCAGGGCAGGACAGCTTCAAAAGCGAATTCTACCAAGTATTTAAAGAAGAGTTAATATCTTCCATTCTCAAATTATTCCAAAATATAGAAGAAGAAGGAAAATTTCTAAATTCATCCTATGAGGCTTACATTATCTTGATACCAAAACCATATAAAGATACTACAAAAAGAGAACTACAAGCCAATATCCCTGATGAACATAGATGCAAGAATGTTTAAAAATAGTATTAAATTGAATAAACAACACAGTAAAAATTATTCACCACAATCAGGTGGGATTTATTCACAGAATGCATCATATTTGTAAATCAATCAATGTGATACATCACATCAATGAGAAAGGATAAAAACCATATGATCATTTCAAGAGATGCATAGAAACTATTTGATAAAGAACAACATCCATTCATGATAAAAGCCCTCTGCAAAATATGTTTAGAGAGAACACACTATAACATAATAAAGATCTTATATGAAAATCCCACAGGCAATATCATATGCAATGGTGAAAAACTAAGAGCTTTCCCCCTAAGATCAGGAACAAGACAAGAAAGTCCATTCTCACCACTTTTATTCAATATAGTATTAGAAGTCCTAGCCACAGCAATCAGATAGAAAAAAGGGATAAAATGCATCCAAATCTACTAAGAAGTAAAACTTTTACTAGTGCAGATGACATAATACTATATATAGAAAACTCCAAAGACTCCATCAAAGAACTACTAGAATTGAAAAAAAAAATGTATTCAGGAAAGTTGCAGGATACAAAATCAATGCACAGAAGTTCATTGCATTTTATACACTAATAATGAAGCAACAGAAAGAGAAATTAAGAAAGCAATTCCATTTACAATTATACTAAAAATAATAAAATATCTAAGAATAATCATAACCAAGGAAGTGAAAGACTTGTGCTCTGAAAACTATAAAATACTGATGAAAGAATTTGAAGAAGACACAAATAAATGGAAAGATATTCCATGACCATGGATTGGAAAAATAAATATTGTTAAAATATCCATACTGGGACACCTGGGTGGCTTAGTGGTTGAACGTCTGCCTTCAGCTCTGGGTGTGATCCCAGGGTCGGGGTCAAGTCTCATAATGGGCTCCTTGCAGGGAGCCTGCTTCTCCCTCTGCCTATGAATCTTTTTTTAAAGATTTATTTATTTATTCATGAGAGAGAGAGAGAGAGAGAGACAGAGAGACTAAATAAATAGAATCTTATGGGCAGCCCCGGTGGGTCAGCGGTTTAGCGCTGCTTTCAGCCCAGGGCGTGATCCTAGAGACCCAGGATCGAGTCCCACATCGGGCTCCCTACATGGAGCCTGCTTCTCCCTCTGCCTGTGTCTCTTCCCTTCTCTCTGTGTGTCTCTCATGAATAAATAAATAAATTAAATCTTAAAAAAAAAAAGAATCTTGAAAAAAAATGTCCATACTACCCAAAGCAATCTACAGATTTAATGCAATCTCTATCAAAATACTAACAGCATTTGCCACGAAACTACAACAAATACTCCTACAATTTGTATGGAATCATAGAAGACCACAAATAGTCAAAACAATCTTGAAAAAGAAATCAACAGGAACGAGTCGGTGGCACAGCCAATTAAGCCTCCACCTCTTGGTTTTTGCTGAGGTCATCATCTCAGGGTTGTGAGATTGAGCCGCATGTCAGGCTCTGCACTCAACACAGAATCAACTTGGGATTCTCTCTCCCTCTCCCTCTGATACCCCAGCCCTACTTCTCTAAAATAAATAAATAAATCTTTAAAAAAGGACATTAACAAGGCTAGAGGTATCACAATACCAGATTTCAAGTCATACTACAAAACTGCAGTACTCAAGGGGGCACAGGGACACTTGGTTGGCTCAGTCAGTTAAGTGGCTGTCTTCAGCTCAGGTCATGAGTTCAGTGAGGTCGTAGGATCGAGGCTTAGCAAGGAGTCTGCTTCTCTCTCTCCCTTTGCCACTTCCCCTGCTCTTTCTCTCCCCCACCCCCTGTCTATCTGTCTCTCTCAAAGGAATACATGAAAAAGTCTTAAGAGTAGTGGCAAAAAAATAGACACACAGATCAATATAACAGAATAGAAAGCCAAGAAAAAAGCTCACAATTACAAAAGAGGCAAGTATATGTAATGGGAAGAAGACAGTCTCTTCAATAAATGGACTGGACACAAAAATAAATGCAAAACAGATTAAAGACCTAAATGTGAGACCAAAAAAATCCTTGAAGAGGTATATCTCCTGAGGCAAGGGAAATCAAAGCAAAAATAAACTATTGGGACCACATCCAAATAAAAAGCTTCTACACAGTAAAGAAAATAATCAACGAAACTAACAGATAACCAACTTAATGAGAGAAGATATTTGCAAGTGACATATCTCATAAGGGTTAGTGTCTAAAACATATAAAGAACTTCTAAAACTCAACACCCAAAACCAACTAAACAAATTTAAAAATGGGCTGAAGATGTGAACAGACATTTCTCCAAAGAAGATTTATGGGTGACCAACATATGAAAAGATGCTCAACATCACCTTCATCAGGGAAATACAAATCAAAACTACAGTGAGGTATGACATCACATCAGTCAGAATGGCTAAAATTAACAACACAAGAACTAGCAGGTGTTGGCAAGGATGTGGAGAAAGGAGAACCCTCTTGCACTGTTGACAGGAATGCAAACTGGTGTATGCACTGTGGACCATAGTACGGAGGTCCTCAAAAAGCTAAAAAAAAAAAAAAAAAAGCTAAAAATAGAACTATCTTACAATCCAGTATATAACACCACTGGATATATACCCAAAGAATATGAAAATACTAATTCAAAAAGACTTATACACCCCATGGATATTGCAGCCCTATTTGCAATATCCTATTACAGAAACAGTCCATGTATCTATGATAGAGGAATGGATAAAAAGTAGGTTATATATACAATATATTACTCAGCCATAAAAAGAATGAAATGTTGTGATTTGCAACAACACAAATGTAGCTACAGAGTATAATTCTAAGCTAAACATGTCAGAAAAGGCAAGTACCATATGATTCATATGTGAAATTTAAGAAAGAAAACAAATGAGAAAAGGGATGAAAACAAATGAGAAAGGGGATGAAAAAGAAAGACAAACCAGGAAATAGTCTCTTAACTCTAGAGAACAAACTGACAGGTATCAAAGCGGAGGTGGCTGGAAGGATGGGTGAAATAAGTGATGGGAATTAAGGAGTACACTTGATGAACATCGAGCAATGTATAGAATTGCTGAATCACTATATTGTATGCCTGAAACTAATATAACATTGTATGTTAAGTGTACTGGTATTAAAATTCAAAGCCAAAACTTAATAAAGTCTGATAAATAAATAATAAAATATTTTATTTTTAAGATTATTAATAACAAAATATCACTGTTGGTTTAAACTAGTGTAGTAGCTTTTTCCTAAACATATAAATATACTGTATTATGCAAACATATTTTACACATTTGTAAGTATATGTAAATATAATTAATTACATGTAATTTACATATTTTTATTTTAGATGCTATTATATATATAATATATAACAGAAAGAAAAGGGAATAAGAACATAATTAATAAAGTGTACCAAGGTACACTTGAATGATTATAGTATATGGATGATTATGTCTTTCCTAGGACAGAGTTTATGGTCATTTCCTCTCAAAACTGCCAAGTCTGTGCATATACTCTTCACCTTTTCACTGTACCACTTGTATGTCAGGTGCCAATTATTATTTTGAAGATTTGGCTAGTAATTCCTTTAAAAATAATTATTTCACATGCATTATCTGAGAATCATTAGCATACCTAGCTCAAATATCTCTTTTTTAGCATTCTCCTAAATTCCTTGGTCCTATTGGTAAATATCATAGAATTTAACTTTTAATACGAAATAACTATCCAAGAAGTCCTTGTCATACAATTGAAAGTCCACATTATTTTGGTCAGATTCTCATATCACATCATTTGGAATCATCCTTTAGTGTCCGTATACTGGTTTCTAAAGGCCCTGGGCACTACTCAACTCTGTAATGCCTATGAAAGATTGATTTGATTTGTCCCCCTGCTCATATCATTTGAGTGGTAACGATGCAGTGATCAATAGTGAAATCTACATCTTTAATTTTCAATAATCCACATGCTTCCACTTCCTAAATGTTCATTGCCAGTAAATGAAATGAGTGTAGCCCTAACAATTTTTTTTTTTTTTTTTTTTTTTTACAATTTAGATCAGACTCAAAAATACCTCAGCCTGGAACTCCTGCACTTCAGCTCATTTTACATTGAAGGCCATTATTCTATATGAACCTGCGATGCTGCAGAAGATACAAGACTCCCAGATCAAAGACAATGGGATTTATTTTTCACAGTAGCTCACAGCATGAGCTTCATGTTCACACTGACTCCCCTTGTGCCCTAATTCTCACAGAGGCAACAATGAGAAGCCAACTTTTCTATAGTAGGATGCAGCACCTATTATAAGGTAATAGGCCATTTGATCAAATCCATATTGTTAAACATATCTTCATACAGTAGCTTTCATGAAAAATCACCATCGTTCATATTATAACTAGATTATCTATTGTGCTAAGCCAGCAGTTTCTCATCTTTCCCACCCAGTCTCTCACTACCTTAAGTGAAATATATGGAAACCTCACAGGAAAGTTCTTATCACTCTATATGAAGTTTTATCCTAAAAATCCTCCATTAAATCAGCACTTCGATAATTCAACCAACTGTTCTTTATTTTTATGAGAGTTTTCTCAATATATCCTTACCACTCTATCTATGTGTAAGAGGCCATTGAAAAGTCAGGAGTTTAACTGGTCAATAAAAGCAATTTGCTCAATTCATCCTAAGATGTGGAGTCTCCCAGTGAAGGTCATAAGCTGGATTTGTGTATGTATGGCCCACTCATTTAAAAGAGATCAAAGGGGAAAAACTAGAAAATCATACAACAGAGGAAAAAAAGTGATGAGATTAAAAGTGTCTCCACAGATCCAACTCGTGTCTGCTTCTGCATATTACATTTAAGTTAATCTGTATTAATTGCCTATTTCTGTGTATCTCCTGTGACTTTCTGAATTATCATATATTCAAAGTTTCAACTCAGTAATAGTATGTTGTCATGCTAACTGATGCTGTGATTTCAGATACAGACTTCTGTGGATTTTGATTGTTGCCTACTTCTTACATGATAGGCAAGTTACCTTACAACATCTTTTAGGGAATTACAATACCAGCAATGATTCAGATGGGATAGTGTGAACTAGAATGAAGACAAGTAGAACTGCAATAAAGAGATTCCAGGCTTGAGTTTGATGCTGCTTAAATGTCTAAGAAAAATTAGACTGCTCAGGATAGATTCTTTTTCCAGAATAGAATCTATTTGAGTGATATATGTTCTTGGCATTTATGATATCTCATTGTGGATTAATCAACTAGGATAAATTTAGAATAGCATGTTAGAAATGCAAACAAATGTTAGAATCCAAAAATTGAGAAAAATGATGTTAATTTTATACCTCAAGATTCTGGAAAAGGACAAATACGAGGATTGGAGCAACCCAAGGTAATATGTGAAAATGTTCAATGTAAGGTTAAAAAGCATGAGGTCAATAAAAGATTTGAGGCCTTTGGAAAGCTAAGACAAGAAGTTAAGAGTGGATAAAGACTGGAAAATACATCAAAAGTAAATTTCAGAAGATTTTTAAGGCAGTAAAAATAGTCTGCATAATACTACAATGGTGGTACTTGTCATTATACATTCCTCCAAACCCATCAGATGCATAACACCAAGAATAAACCTTAATATGAGCTAGGGGCTTTGGGTCATTATGATGTATCAATGTTGGTTCATCAATTATAATAATTATACTACTCTGGTGGGGGATGTTGGTAAAGGGGGAGGTGGTGCATGTGAGGGAAAGGGGTATATGGAAAATCTCTGTACTTTTCTCTTAATTTTTCTATGAACCAAAAACTACTCTTAAAATAAAATATTTTTGGGATCTCTGGGTGGCGCAGTGGTTTGGCGCCTGCCTTTGGCCCAGGGCGCAATCCTGGAGACCCGGGATCGAATCCCACGTCGGGCTCCCGGTGCATGGAGCCTGCTTCTCCCTCTGCCTGTGTCTCTGCCTCTCTCTCTCTCACTGTGTGCCTATCATAAATAAATAAAAAATAAATAAATAAATAATAATAAATAATAAATAAAATATTTTTTAAAATGACTAGGATTTTAGAAATTATAAACACATAAATTTTTCCAGAAGGATAGAAAACCTGCTCTAAATGCCTATTACTTTGGCCCTCTTAGACCTAGAAACTGCTGTTCCAGTGGTCCAGTAGTCACAGATTCCAACATTAGGGGGACAGACATGGATCACACCTCTCAATGGCAAGAGTCAACATGACAGGAATGACAAAGAATTTGTGGCAATATTAAAACTGCAGCAGAAATTATATTTTGGTCTTCTGTTGAAACATATTCAACAATTTATTTAGAAATAAGATAAAGAGGACATAGAAATAGATTCAGTTAGGGAGCAGGAAACTAGCTATGAATTTATTGTTATAGTCCATGCAGAGTAGTGATAATGAAAATAAGGATGGCAAATGAGGATGGTTAAGTGGCAATCACGTGGATATTGAGGAGGTACATTCACAGAATTTGGTAATTTATTGTACAATAGAGGGGGTGTAATTGAGAGATCAAAATCTGAGTAAAGTGGAATGAATGTAGTGTCTTTCATTAATCTTGATGCTCTATGCAAAATGAGACACCATTTGAAGGAAGGAAGCTACATAATGAGTCAGTAATGTGTATGCTTAGTGTGAAATGGCTTTGATAAATCTAGATGAAAAATGTTTAGTGGAAAACTGAAAAAAGTAGACTTAGAACTCAATAGTTACATATTTACATTTAGGAGTCATCGGTGTTTAGGATGTAAGTAAATTTGTGTAAGATTTCTCTTGATGAGGATATGTTATGGGAACAAAATAAGATTGAGACTAAAAAACCAAAAAGTTTTACTTTAAAAAAATTTTTTTAAACCAAAAAGTTTTTACTTTTTTAAAAGTATGACAAGAAAAAAAAATATCCACTGATAGAAACTGAGAAGAAATTAAGCAAAAGAGGAGAGAGGTGTCCTCAGGACACCAGGACAGCCAGGACAGGAGAGATTGAGAAGAGGCAAATGACTATTCATGCTGAACTTTTTAATTTGTAAGGTGTAAAGTACTTTGGCTGGCTCCCTTAAGATTTTAAAACTAGGCTCCTTAAAGTTGTAAATAAAAGGAGCAAATATCAACAAGCAGTACATGAAATTAACTTTATTGTTCTTCCTTTTTCTCTAAGATTCATCTTTTCTGCCATTATTTAAATTGGACTTAAAGACAGCATTTTCTTCCCCTTAGCAATCTGTTCCACGCCTGTAAATTAGAGACTTTTCTTACTGCATTGCACACAGTTGAAATTTTACTAAGCTTAACTAAAATTTGTGGATTAGGAAAGGGTAAATAGGTACAGTTTATGATAAGCAATTAGTTAATCTTTTAGTTTACAGCTCACAACATGACAACTTTTCTGCTTAAGACTCTATGTGCTTTTGTGTAGCAGAAAATAATTTAATTCCCAATAATAGAAACAATTTCAAATACATCCTTATCCTCAAAACCTCAGAGGTCTTCTACTTCTGCCTAAGACCCATCTTCCAAGACCAGATTTCCCATACGTGGCTCAACTTAATGATCAACAGTGATGATTGCTACGTCAAAGTAACTTCAATAAGCCAAGTTGTAGAAGGAGGCACGATGTCCTTTGACAGATGAATGGATAAAGTAAATGTGGTACACACACACACACACACACACACACACACAATGGAGTATTATTCAGCCATAAGAAAGGATGGGTACTTACCATTTACTTCAATGTGGATGGAACTAGAGGGTATTATACTGAGTGAAATGAGTCAGTCGGAGAAAGACAATTATCATATGGTTTCACTCATATGTGAAATATAAGAAATAGTGGAAGGGATTATAAGGGAAAGGAGGGAAAAACTGAGTGGGAAAAAATTAGAGAGGGAGACAAACCATGGGAGACTCCTAACTCTGAGAAGCAAACAAAGGGTTGTGGAAGGGGAGGTCGGTGGGGGGATGGGGTAACTGGGTGATGAGCACTGAGGAGGGTACTTGAAGGGATGAGCATTGGGTGTTATACTATATGTTGGCAAATTGAATTTAAATATATATATTTTTAAAGGAATAAGCCTACTCAAAACAGCACTCTGTTAACCAGTATTCCGAGCACTCTGCTTCCTCAGAATCTCTTATCATAAAAAGTATTGTATAAATCTGTGTTTATAACATCAAATTAAAGATGGCATGACTGGGCAGCCTGGGTGGCTCAGCAGTTTAGCGCTGCCTTCAGCCCAGGGTGTGATCCTGAAGACCCGGGATCGAGTCCCACATCAGGCTCCCTGCATGGAGCTTGCTTTTCCCTCTGCTGTGTCTCTGCCTCTCTCTCTCTCTCTCTCTCTCTCTCTCTATCTCTCTATCCCCCTCTCCCCGCTCCATGTCTCTCATGAATAAATAAATAAAATCTAAAAAAAAAAAAAAGATGGCATGACTGATATACCATTAAAATTCACATAATTATACAATAATATTAAGTAAAACATATTTTATAATAAAATACATATTTTACTAAATAAATGTCCAGCATAAGCCTAATTAGAAAGTGTAATGAAATAGCTAGTTGCATGCCTTCAGCATCGAATCACCATGAAAGTAATAACTGCAAATGCAGACTGGTTCAAATATGTGTTTGGTATAACTTATATACAGTACCGTGAGTGGTGTTATGGTTGGTGACACATTTTTATGAAATGTAACAGCTCTTGGATGTCCTGAACAAAGTCAAATATCTCCCTCAATGTGCATCATTATTAATCATCTTTGGAATTCAATGTACCTTAAAGACATGGAAAATTACTTATGTTTATATATAGAAAGAGTTAGGTTCTGAGTTCATAATTTGAGGAGGAGTTTTTCACATACATGAATGTCCAGTGAGGAATTTACCTTAGTTTGTAACAACCGGATCATGTACAGAATTTCCTGTGCTCTACAATAACCCAAATAACCCTCCACTTACTGCCAACAGTACTCCCCAATCACTGTAATGACAATATTACTTTCTAAATTCCCAAAATACTTTTTAGAGAGTTTTACATTATCATGGAAAACCTATGCCTTTGAGTTTCAAATCTGTCAGAAAACACACTATCTATTATCACTAGAAACTTGGCCTTAATTCATAGCTTCTATATAACAGCTGTGTCACAATACAGATAAATGAGCCTAAAAATTCATTCAAAAATACAGTAAATGATGAAAAGGCTTCTTTATTGAGAGCATGGATGATATTAGCAACAGTGCATTTGAGAGAATAAAGGGAGAAAAAAAATAAGATTTCAGCCAGAGAAATAATATTTTAAAAGCGTAGGTAATATAAGTCAGAAAAAGTGTATAAAACTCAAGCATATGGGCAGCCTGGGTGGCTCAGCAGTTTAGCGCCTCCTTCAGCCCAGGGTGTGGTCCTGGAGACCCAGGATTGAATCCCACATCAGGCTCCCTGCATGGAATGGAGGCTGCTTCTCCCTTTGCCTATGTCTGTGCCTCTCTCTTTCCATGTGTGTTTGTTCTATCATGAATAAATGAATAAAATCTTAAAAAAAAAACCCTCAAGCATATTGTTTAGGTGCTGAAGAAAAAGAAAGAAAAAGAAACTATTCAACATTTTCAAACTGGGTGAGGCAATGCTAATGAAATTTAGGCAAATTTAAAATAATGATGTAAACATTTCCTAGAAAAATGTGTACTCAACAGAAACATAAACTTAATTTTTAAAATGCTGTATTTTCCCATAAAAGAATAAACTGCTAACTTACAATTTTCCTGCTTCATTGTCTTTAATTTCTTTTTTTCTGTGCCTGGCTAAACTCCCAATAGTATATGTTTGGTCTCTTTCTGGTCAAAAAAAAAAAAAAAAAGCCTTCTTGAATGCATTATTTTTAAATAAGTGCTTCAGGAAAAAAAAATACTTACAATTTGCCAAATTCATTTAAAATTGCACTTCTCACTTTTTAGTTATTAACAAGCTTGTCTAATTTAACATTTGAAAAACTGATGAGCAGGTTTTCAATTGCTCTGTTTCGGTTATTATTAAGTATAGAACTCTAAGAATAGGTTAATCTTCAGCATTTATTCTTCTGTAACTTGACTGTCTAAGGATAAATCATTAGTAATTCTCCTGAGTTCACTCTCAGTTCAGTTGTTCACCATTGTAAACCGAAAATGAGAAAAGGTTTCTCAGATAAATCATTTCAGTGTAATTACTACTAAATGGTAGGCTGTCTACTTCTGCTGTTGGGTCTACTCTGGTAGAGAGCTGTCTTAAAAGTCTGTCTATTTCTTTAAAATAGAAACAAAAACAAAACTCACCATGTATTCATTGCTTATCTGTTATTAGGGATAGTGATCAATTTTTGACTTGGATTATCTCATTTATTTTCTGTAACAACTTTATGATCTAAGTATCTCTATTAACCCCCTAAGTAATATTTAAAACCAGGAGTCAAACACAGAATATCTGAATTCTGAACCCAAATTACTTCGAAGTACGCTCCAGATACTATGAAAAAATTTTAGGCTCTTCAAACCTTTTATTTTCTTATATTTCAATGTCTTGTTAGTTTTGAAAATAAAATAAAGCAAAAATAAGGTAAATCAGTAAGTACCTAATGTGTTCCAAGTTTCTAAAATAGCTGTTCATACCATAGGGAACATAGTCAATGATATTATATGGTGACTGGTGGCACCTACAACTGTGATGGGCAAAGCATAACATAGAGAAGTTTGAATCACTATGCTGTACACCTGAAATTAATGTAACATTGTGTGTCAACTATACATCAAGAGTAAAATAGTATTCATTTTTTTAATCTATGTTCTTTTCTGGGAAACATGTATTCAATGACTATTTTATGTCCAATTTGTCCTTATGTCCAGTTCTTTAGTATTTAACAATAGCTTTTTCATGATGTTAACTGCCTAATAAAATGTTGATAAGTGAGTTCTTGTAATTTAGAACTGTTAGAAATGTTACAACAAGATAAATAATATGGAAGAACAGAATGCAGGATCTAAACAGACCGAAAGGTCAGAAGAAATGTCCAGGAGGAAAGCATGCTTAAACACCCACCTAATGGATAGGCTGGAGTCAATAAAGATGTAAAGTGCTGTGTTACTTTGCTAACTAAGCAAACTTTCTTTGTTATCCAAAGGGCATCTCCATGAACATGTAAGCTATTTCCCAGGCCCACTTGGAGTTAGGTATGCCCATGAGATTCTGTTCTGGCCAAAAAGCTATTAGATGAAGGTAGACTTGATGTGCTGGGGTAGGGCTGGGGAGTGGGGGGAAAGGTCTTGCTTCAAAAAAAATCTTTCCTTTTTAGTTAAAAGACAAGCTTCATAATGAAAAAAAAAATTATACATCTTTTTACAGTGAATAATACATTTCTTTCTTTTTCTCTTTTTTGGAAGAGCCTTCTGAAAATGTTTTAATCCACTTTTTCCCTCCTGAACATAGAAATGAGTCTCTAAATGGATATAGCATAATACAATTTGCCCACAAAGGAAATTAGAAATTAAGAAAATGAGGATGATTTTGCTAATCATATTCTCCTTTCAATTAATTGTATATTAAACAATTGGTGAGTGTTGATGGAGTTATGTATAGTCTAGGGAGAGGCTGCGAATCCAAGCATCTGTGCCTCTCTCTGTAAAATAAAGAGCAATGAGAGTGTGGTGTCTATGTGTTGTAAATTTCTATGAAAACAGTAATTCTTAGGGATAGAAGATTATAAATTCAAATGAACTCCATTTTAGTACAAAATAAAGTAACTCCCAAGCAACATGCCACACTAATAAGAGAAAAGCAGTGAAATTAAACTCATTAGATAAATGGAAAAAGTAGGGAGTATCTTATACTTCCGTGGAGAGGAGATAAAGAGTAAAAAGCCATCTGTTATTTGCAAGTTGTGTAAAATGTGACTATTTATTTAAATCCCAATATTATTTTCCCATTCTTATTTCTGAAGATGTGAACTATTCAAAGAATATTACTTTCAATAACAGAGATGTTCATACAAGAATGTATTCACAGTATAGACTTTTTGCAACAATTCCTTTAATCTGATTTAAGATTAGATAAATTATGATACATCATAGCCCTTTACTATCTATTCTATGAGTTCTGAAACCTTGCTTACTATACAAAAAATCTGAATTGAATATAATACACCTCCATTTTAAAGCTTCTACGACTTCCTAAACCCAATATTGGAGAATCACCATACATAGTTATACATTAACATGGTTCCAAGAACCTATTCAGTCAGGTGAATGGATTTTGAACATGAAACACTATAAGGGGTCTAGCCAGAAAGGGGAACAGCATATATGATCAGTTTATTTTTGTTTTTCAAAATTGTTTTGTATCTACACACATACATGTGTTTCAGTCACAATGAACACATTTGGGTAACTACCACGTGGAATCAGTATTAATTTTTATTTGATTTAGTATTAAGTGAGCTATTGCTCTCCATGGCTCAGTGATTTGTTTAACCATAAGAGTTCAACATTGAATTAAACAGAATATATTGAACCACACATCGCAATTAACATTTTAAGAGTATTCTCATCTGATGAGTGCCTGGGTGGCTCAGTCAGTTAGTTAAGCACCCAACTTGATTTTGGCTCAGGTCATGATCTCAGGGTCTTTGGATAGATATCCACACTCAGTGCTTGTCCCGCTCTCTTGGCCCCTCACCCTGCTTGCCTTTGCTTGTGCGTCTGTATGCTCTCTCTCTCTCTCAAGAAATAAATAAATCTCTTTAAAAACATGTTCTCATCTGAGATGCTGTTAACTAACACTTTTGTGATAATAATTTTGCAATTTTACATATTTTAAATCATCACATCATATACCTTAAGCTTTCCTGTTATGTGTCAATATTTCAATAAAGCCAGGAAAAAAGCTAAAAAAATATTTTGATATGGACAGTGTTTATGCACAATACAACTTTTGCAACTTATATCAATATTATTGAACTTCAAATGCCCTTTTAAGAAAATAATTACAATGTATCTTACTACTAAATATAATTTTCACATCCATATCAATCCCTAACATTTCTAGCATTCCTAACAAATCCTAACATTGCAAATGATAAGGGCTCATTTTTTGATGGCTAATATCCCATTGTATATATGCCACAAATTTATCCATTAATCTGTTGATGGACATCTGGCCTCTGTCCATAGTTTGCTATTGTGGACATCACTGCTATAAACATTGAGGTGCAGGTGCCACTTTGAGCCACTATGTTTGTATCATTTAGATAAATACCTAGAAAAAAATGAACTACTGGGACTTCAAGATAAAAAGCTTTTGCACAGCAAAGGAACAGTCAACAAAAATAAAAGACACCCTACAGAATGGGAGAAGATATTTGCAAATGTCTTATCAGATAAAGAGCTAGTATCCAAAATCTATAAAGAATTTATCAAATTTAAAACCCTGAAACCAAGTAATCTAATCAAGAAATGGACAGAAGACATGGACAGATGTTTCTCCAATGAGGACATTTGTAAATGGCCAATAGACACATGAAAAAATGCTGAACATTACTTGGCATCAGGAAAATACAAATCAATGCTGCAATGAGAAAGATACCACCTCACACCTGTCAGACAAACTAAAGTTAACAAGTCAGGAAACAACAGATATTGGCAAGGATATGGAGAAAGAGGAACCCTTCTTGCACTTTTGGTAGAAATGTAAAATGGTGCAGCCACTCTGGAAAACAATATGGAGGTTCCTCAAAAAGTTAAAAACCCAAGATCCAGCAATTGCACTATTAGGTATTTATCCAAGAACAACTGAAACTTCTAAAGTAATTTTTAATCAACGTTTTACTTAGTAATCAACGATCTAATTTTAGCTTCAAAGACTAAATTCTTAGTGTCCTCTAAAAAAAAAATACTAGTAGCAAAACAAGAAAAGGAATTTCAACACTGGAAATAATTTTCCTAAATTATATTCATGATTTTAAAATAGTTTCTTGAAGGGCAATTCCGCAACTAATAACAATTAAAGCTGCATTTTATTATCAAGATTCCAAAAGCTTATAGGTCTATGATATTTTTATAGGAAGAAAGACAGCCATATCAAGGTATTATTAACCTACAAGTTAAAAGAGAGGAAGTGGAGAGAATTTGGAATTCTGTCTTATTGTTGCCTCTGGAATTTGGTATTTATCCCACAAGAAAACAAAGAAATTTCTGATTCATTTCTGATTGTATGGTACCTGTGTTAAACAAAGGTAAATATCAGTAATATTTGTAATATAATGCTTGTCCATAACATCACTTTAAATGAGAGTAACATTCAAAAAAACTATAATAAGATCAACTGAACATTTCTTTCTTTCTCATAAAATTTTTCTACATATCAGAGTACAACTTAAACACAGTGAAAGAGCAGCTCGGATGGTTTAGTGGTTAAGTGCCACCTGTAGCTCAGGGGTGATCCTGGAGATCCAGGATCGAGTCCCACATCGGGCTCCCTGCATGGAGCCTGCTTCTCCCTCTGCCTCTCTCTTTCTCTCCCATGAATAAATAAATAAAATCTAACAAATAAACACAGTGAAAGAGTTATACTTTTAAAACTCCTGTTTTCCAGTAGAATAGTGATGAAACTGTCCAGTCTTCTAATACAGGAATAGAAGAATATGAGAATGTTTGTTAGATAGAAGAACTCTAATCTGTAATGTTATGCTTAAAATAATGAGCTCCAAAAAGATGATCTCAAACTTGGAGAGTACATAATAGTAAACAAAGAGGCAAGTCTAAGAGTCGACAGCTTGGAGAAAAACTTTAATAGTTCTGGAAGCTTTAAAAAACTATATTAAGCATTTTTCAACTTTTAATTAGAAAATCTCTGCTAAATATTGAAGATAAAAATGTTCACAGAGGTTTGTTAAAATATTCCATTATGTGGTATTTATTTGTATGCATCTATAAAATATTAAAATGTATGATTGTTTTATCAGTCAGTATGCATATTCTATAACATGTCTAGAGAATGTGAGGGATTAATGCTGCAATTTTCTTCAACCAAAGCTATCTGGTACACAGAGGACAGGCAAGGTTTTTCTATTCCTTATCTCTTCAATTATACATTTCTTAGCATTTTTTTAAAGATACTCATTCTATTCATTCATCAAAAATTTCCTAAATAGGCATGTAGAATATCTGTCTTAAAATAGATTTGGGAACTGCTCTTTAGACTGTGAACCGACCAATTTCACATTCTGTATATGCTGTCATATTTAACATGATATAGCATTATGTACATTCATGTTGGGAACCCAGTTTCTCAGTTTACTTGCTATTTATTCATATCCAGCAAACTTGCATTTTTTATTAAAATTCATTTTGTTGACAATGCTGACTCACATACTAAGTATGCACACTAACACAGAAATTGAATCTTCAGGTAATAAAATTTTGAACATCTACCTTACCTAAGAGTAACTTCAGATTCTAATAGCATAATTAACTGATGTCAGGTTCATTCCCATTGGCTGTTCCATATGTGATGATGACATATTTTTATAAAGGGTATAACTTTCGTTATATAGAGGCTTTTGATTAAAATAGGATTTTACTTTTACAAAAATCTAATTTCTATCATTTATATCTCTGCCTTCTTAAGGCCATAGTTAATTATTGTAGTGCAAGTGGGATAAAACTAGCTTACAGGTTATATGGCAGTGTTCTTATAGAAAACTTTGGCTTTACCCTGCAAATCTATTTAGGGAAAAACAGTGAGCTTGTGTAAGAAAGAAGCAACTCATAAAGAATGAGGACCATGTAACTAACTGATTTTCTGCAAAGAAAAATACTTGCATGAAAGAGATTCACGACAAGATTTAAGATGACAAATGTTATGAATAACATTCTAAATGGCTGAAGTCAACTGTGCTATAAACCATCTGGCAAATCTAAGTCCTAACTGAAATGCATATGAATTATTGCCATTTAATGGACTATTTAATGGACCCATGAAAAAATTATTTGGCAAAACAACAGGTTTTCAGTAAAAAGAATCAATCTTTCCGAGAACCAAACCTAGAGAATATTTCCTCATTCAAATATAAATACTATACAGGATCAAATGACATATTCTTTGATTTCAGAAAATAAAACCATATTTATTATGTGTAAATAAAAGATATACATGTCAGTGTCAAAGATAACATTTAGCAGTATGACAGAGTAGCATCCAAATCCATAGTCATCAATCACTAAAATGCATAAAATCTCTTTGAAGAAAAATAAAATTATACCTGTATAAGGTTTTGGAAATAACAGTATAATTTCAAAGCATGGATTTTTAGTGGACATAGGTTAATGTGTTAAATTTTATTAAATCAATAATCTCACTCAATGATAAAATAATATTTAGTTAATATTTCAATAAGATATTACTATTGGAAAATATTATAATTCATGGCTGATCAGAAACAAATCCAAAACCATTGTGTTATGGGATTTTCAATTACTGAATTTACTGCATTATTTTCACATAGTCAAGCAGAAGTTGGCAATTATGCTACTGCAGCTTTATGTTCCTTGAATCATTGATGTGGCATTGCTCTTTAATGAGGTAAAATTATTTTCTCAGTTATGTCATAGCTTTCTGCATTATTATTAGGCTTGATTTTTTTTTACCATCAAGGTAGGTAGAGGGAGGCACAATAATTATTTATATGAAAGAAAAATTGTGTAGGCTGAGGGTATGACATACTCTTGATGTTCCATGAATACTCCTACTGAAGCTGTGATTTTAAAGCCATATATATACATTACTTAAAAAAATTATCCTAAACTGCAATATCTGGAACAAAATATATGAAAAAAAAACCTGTCTTGATAGGTAGAGTAGAATCACATACAATAAAAAGAGAAAGATAAAGGTAGGTTGTTTACATTCGGAGCTAATTAATTCACTTATTAAGAGTGCTGTATTTTTAAAAAATGTCATATTCCTTCATGAGACACAAAATCTAGTTCTTTGAATCAATCATTTAATCTTAATATTATATATATAATATGTAGTACATATTAATCTTAATATTATATATATATAGTATGTAGTACATAGTGTGTATGTGTGTGTATATATAGTTACTTGGAATAGGGCAAAGAGAATGATGACAAAAAAAATCCATCAGGTACAAATTTGGCATAGCTGCTGGCATATCTAAATGGAATGTTTATGACACAGAAGTATCAGGGCATTTTTTTCACACTTTACAATAAAGTTTGGCAAACTATGACTCACTGTGTCTTTCTTTTAAGTAAAGTTTCTTTAAGTAAAGTTGTATTGGAACCCAGTCATGCTACAATGGTAGAGTTGAGTAGTTGTAACAGAAACAGTAGTCTCAAAGACCAAAGTATTTACTATCTGGTTCTTCATAGGGAAAGCTTCCTAAACTCTTTACAACATACCAGCTCTTTTTCATTGCACAAGACATCTAACTCTACTATGGCCCCATTTGTTTAATTTAGCAGCTAAACTGGAAATTCATCCATTAATGCAACATTTATTTGTTAATGCCATTAGGCCAACTGCTTGCTCTTCTAAGCACCAGGGATACAGCAAGGCTTTGATCCCATGGACCCTACTTTCTTTTTTTTTTGTCTTTTTTTTTTGTCTTATATTTTCTTTATTGAAGTTTGATTTGCCAACATATAGTATCCAGGGAAACAAACAATAATACGCAAGTCAACATAATTTAAACAAGATTAATTTCAGGTCGTGATTTGCAGAATGAAGACATTCTCAGAAAGACCAAATCATAGAATGTTTGCAGGTAAGAAATGGTGGGGGAGGGGCATTAGATTGAACCAAGAAAAACTTTGCAGTAGAGGTGATCACTGAACCTAACCTGAATGGAGAGTGTCTATTCATGCAAACACTGGGGAAAGGGCTTTCAGGTAGAGAGAACAGCAATAATAAAGGCCCTAATTAATGTAAAAACAAACTCAGGTTCTTTTGGTTTGATTGATTGATTGATTGATTGATTGATTGATTTTCCCAGGGAAAAGTAATGCAGCTGAACTGTAATGAAGAAGAAAACAGTGATAGTATTTGAAGAGATGTAAGCAAGACAGAACAACCTAGTGAGAAAATATCTAAGTATTAAATTAATATAAATTATATAATACGAAGTAACATTATGATGTTAGCAAGGCAAAAATATTAAATGCCCTGGTATCTTGCTTTCCAAGCTTCTGGAAATGGTGATTATGTATCTCTTCTTTGGCTCTCTTTTAAACCAAGACAAGATGTTACTTGGAGGCAGAGATGAAGAGGGGGTAAACACAAGCATGGACACTCTCCCAAGATGACATCTAATGTCCTTTCTTGTTCTATGCCCTTCCACAATCTCTACACTTCTCACACAGTACCCAGAGGGCATTATTGACTCCCATTGCACAACCCATTATTAAGTACGAGGCCCTCTATACTTGGAAATGTCTCTGCCAGGATAGTGAAGACCTTTTGTGTTCTGCATGTTCTCCTTTGAAGTGTTTCCAGACGACTCAGAATTATATTTATGAAGGCACACCCTCAATCTCTGAGTCAATTATCAGATACCTTAAGCAATAATTTCTTTATCCAAGGATGCTCTGTCCTTTCTTTAGTTTATGTATACTTTGTGTACCAGCTTTAATAAGATGTCTTCTTTGGTAAAATAAATAATAAAATAAATAAAATAAATAAAATAAAATAAAATAAAATAAAATAAAATAAAATAAAATAAAAATTTAAAAAAGAGAGAGACCCAGCCCTAATAGACAATTGATGAACTAAGACAAAAAAAAAATCACTCTTCATATTTATTCAATAATTTGCACCTAATAAGGTGTCATTTTCTTAACACTATCAATACTGTGGCAGCCTTTTATGTATTCTTATTTTGATTTTTATTTATTTATTAATCAGAGACAGAGACACAGGCAGAGAGAAAAGCAGAGAGAGAAGCAGGCTCCATGCAGGGACTCCAGGATCACTCCCTGGGCTGAAGAGGGCACTAAACCGCTGAGCCATCCAGGGATCCCCAGCTATTAGCCTTTTAAATTAGGAAGACTTGGGCAGCCTGGGTGGCTCAGCGGTGTAGCACCTGCCTTCCGCCCAGGTGGTGATCCTGGAGACCTGGAATTGAGTCCCATGTCAGGCTCCCTGCATGGGGCCTGTTTCTCCCTCTGCTTGTATCTCTGCCTCTTTCTCTGCATCTCTCTGTGTCTCTCATGGATAAATAAATCAAATCTTTAAAAATTAAAAAAAAAAATTAGGAGGACTTGAGTTTGTGGATTCTTTTTTTTACTGGCTCACCTTATGAATTTGGGTGAAAAATTAATGTCTCTGAGACTCCATTTGCTTATATATACAATAGGAATAATAATATTTACATTGTAGGATTATAAATATACAAATATTTACTTTGTAATCCCTTTACTGGGGATTACAATTAGTGATTGTAAAAGTCTAAGGAGGTAGGTAGTATTTTTTAAATCAAGTAGAGAGAAATAACCACTATCATTAACTATCTACTATTTGTAAGCGCTCAAGTTAATAGTTTATATATATTGTGGATTTTTTTTATTAAAGCAGTAGTCTTAAATAGGTATCACTGGTCCCAGATTAGTGATGAGGAAAATTTAACTTTTATAGGCATTTAGGAGAAGGTGACAAGTTCCTAGTGAATTCAGTATCCATGATTTATATGGATTATAGTAACAGTGATACATAATCTGTTTTTATGATATCACTCCTTTGCCTCGGGCCCTTGATCTGGCACAGATATTTGTCTTCCTGTCATGACACTGGCTCCACCTCACTATGACCTGGACTTTCTTCTTCAAGAACACAGCACCTACATAACTGGCTCCCAACCAGATAGCCTCTGTCTTGTATAATGAATTTGGCAATCCTGTATCAGCTAAAGCTAATACCATATATCCCACAATATCTTCAGTTATCAGATATCTGATGTGTCTTTCTTTTACATGACATAGAAGCTGGGTATTGCCAAGATTTTCAAAACTAGACTGCACCTTCCTTTTCAGTTCCAGCTTATTCATATCATCTGTCTTCTAGTCAGGCAGAGCTTCTCTCAGTTCCTCAAATACATCATAAACAATCATGTCACCATGTTTTTTGCCTTCCTTTCCTGGATTATCCTAATTTTATTCCTTCTATACTCACAAAGACCCTACTTTTTCTTCAAGACATGGGAAAAAATTAAATTAAATTATTTCCTTCATTCCGATCCCAAGACTGATTTTGTGGCTCCATGTTCAGATTTCTCCAAACATTTCATATGCAATTCTATTGCAGCACTTCACTGAAAGTACCTGTTTCATATGTGGCCTTGCAAAATAGTGGATCACATGAACTTAATCTTTTTATTTTTGCTTCTGTATACCCATGTAAATCAATGTTTTTGGCCTGTATAAAAAGCTGCAGAATAAGGAAATAATGTCACTTAGATTCATGCTTTTGATAGACTCTTACATCAATGGCCCACAGTGAATGATGCTCTCTCGTAGAGTTCTTCCTGCATTGATTCTGTGCTTGGTCATAAAACCTTTGATCAAAGGCATTGTAAGAAATGATGTTAACAGAGGCTTGACAGACACACTTGTACATTGGGGCTCACCTTCTTGGAATGTACCTATTTGGAAACCAGTCTACATTATGTAATAAAACTCATGCTAGAGTACTGCAGGATGAAACTATGTGGTAAGAGACTATAGAGGATGAGAGGCCATTGTGAACATTCCAGCTCCAGATGAGCTCACAGTTGATAAAACCACATGAGTAACCTCAGCTGCACTACATGGTGCAGAACTGCTCAGCTGACCAGTCAACTCACAGAATCATGACAAATAATAAATTATTGTTGTTTTGAGCCACTACATTTTGGACTAATTTTCTACACAGCAAGAAACACTGAAGCAATCCTCTAAAATCTTTTAATAAAAAATGTATAATGTCATATTAGATATATGGCTCTGTTTCTTTTGGAATTTAGAGACTGCATATTTTACAACTTGGGGATTTTCCCACCATACTGACTATAAAACATGTTGAGATGGCCTCAACTATACCAATCCAAAGATATTCTGAAAAGTGTTTCCATTTACAAAGACTCAAATCAAACAAACGATGTCATCAGTAACAGTAAAACCAAAGAAGCAAGATATTCTGGGTCCTGCTAGATTTTCTTTTTGCATTTTCCAGCAAAGCATAATGATTTCTGACATGTCATCTTCTGCTCTCTTGCTTAAATACATTTTCTCTTTCTATTCCTTGTCACTATTTCTAACTGTGCTGGATATTTTTCACTTGCCCCTTAGGCTAGATCCATATTTCCACTTTCTGTAGCCTACTCTATGATCTGGAAAGCTATTCAATTCAGATTGTGTCAATAAACCTCCCTGCTCTCTTTCAGGAAGGAAAGTATAGCAGGAAATTACAGGAATGAAGCTGGTGATTGATATCTACTTACTCATTTTCCTCCTTAAAGATTCCTATAAGCATCACTTGAACAAAAGTCACAGCTCTTCACAGGTAGCCCCCCTCCATGTTTTGGTAACCATTCCAACCCCTTGCTCCCATAAACAAGTAATATGAATGGTGTCTTAGTAGACCTAATATAATGCATAACCTTGGGTTTCACTAGAGTTGGCCCACATTTTGTAAATACTTCAATTAGTAAATGACCCTCAACTCTCAGATTTAAATATGCTGTCTATGTCCTTTCAGGACTCTGATTTATTACTTCAGTGTATCTTCCTGAAGGTCATTCATACAAATGTCCCAGCTCACTTACAATCCAGCCATCTCTAAATGGACATGACAGCTGAGATTCCAGGTAATATTTAGCCAGTGGAGCCACAGTTGCTCTTTTCCTTGAGTCAACATTACAAGTGAAATGTGCAATGTTCATGCTTTTACATGGTATATGAATTTATAAAGTTCGTGTTCACTCATGAAAATAAAAAGAAATAATAGAAATGCTTCATAGTTGATGAAAAGGATAACAAAAACTATTAAAAGTTAGTGTCTTTGTCTTCTTTCTTTTTTTCTCATATTTTCCTTTCTCTTTCTTATTCAGAAGTATGAGAGTTGACTCTCATGTCTCAGGAATCATTTTTATGTCTTTGAGAGGTTTTTTAAGAATGCTTTTGAATCTGCCAGAATGGCTTAAATGAACAATGCTTTATGCAGTCATAGTTACTGCTTATTTGACAAGTTCCTTCCCTTTGACTGTTTGTCTTTGAAAGGATTTCTTATCAGATGACGTTTATTTTTTTCTTTTTTTCTTTTTCCAAATTGTGTTGTGTAGAGTGAGGATTCTACAATGAATATATAACCTATGTATGTTTTATCAAGGGCATTAGATGAGCTGCTCAAAGTCACAGCTTCAGAGAACCTGAAAGTTTTTAAGGAATAATGGAGGCTTCTGGAATGTCCATTAGGAAATGCCTCTGATATCTTGGTCTGTTCATCATTCCAAAACTGTATTAGTGGATAAGAAGCATTTAGGGATAGATTATTAAGTCAAAAATGTTAACTTGCCATTTATCCTCTTCTCTACAGATCCAGTAATTCAGGTCTTACCTATGGATAAGGACTTTGGGGAAAAAAGTATTAGTATGTATTTATTTATTTTTAAAGATTTTATTTATTTATTCATGAGAGAGACAGAGAGAGAGAGAGAGAGAGAGAGAGTCAGAGACACACAGGCAGAGGGAGAAGCAAGCTCCATGCAGGGAGCCTAACATGGAACTCAATCCTGGGTCTCCAGGATCAAGCCCTGGGCTGAAGACAGTGCTAAACCACTGAGCCACTTGGCTGCCCAAGTATTAGTATTTAGTCATATTTAGTAAATTTTTGTGATATTAGGAAATCACTGTCAACTAGATTCCCATAAGAATGAAAATAAAACTAAATGTAGAATTTCCCTTAGAATCTTAATTTCTGAATTTATATACATACCATTTTAAAGAGCCAGAGTGTAAGCTCAAGAGATTAATAAATTGAAAAGTTCAGTATACTGAAGATATTTCATGTGACTTTAACTCAAAAGTGGCAAATCAAAAAGAAAAACCTTACAGGGGATCCCTGGGTGGCTCAGCGGTTTGGCGCCTGCCTTTGGCCCAGGGCCTGATCCTGGAGACCCCGGGATCGAATCCCACGTCGGGCTCCCTGCATGGAGCCTGCTTTTCCCTCTGCCTGTGTCTCTGCCTCTCTCTCTCTCTCTCTCTCTCTCTCTCTCTCTCTCTGTCTATCATGAATAAATAAATCTTAAAAAAAAAAAGAAAAGCCTTACAAATTTTAACCTTACATTTTTTATAGATACACACATACATGCTTATGTGTATAAAGTTTACATATACATATATATTGTTTTTATTCCTCTAGAACTTTATTTACTAAAATTACTAAGTAATGATCTTGCCTATTCTTCCATTCTAAAAGCCAAGGTTAATCAAAATGAAAGAAAATGGTCTCCCTGTTTAAATAATCCATTCATACTGAATGGAATTTGAAAAATTATACTAATTGCATTTTGTTCTACGGTAAATACTCCTGATGTTGAAATTTATTTAGCTATTAAGTAATTTCTATAAGAAAAGAAATTCTAACTGATGACTGAGACTGAGCTGGCTTTGTATGCAAACAGACTAAATATATTGGAAAGGCTGTAGAGTTCAAATTCCCCACAGCTTTTTACAAATCAGGATTAAGGAGAAGCATTTTTGACAAAAGCCCCCCAGGAGGCATTAAGAAAATGCAGTGGGACTGTTTTTAACCTTTGTATAGTTTGTTGAACTTTCTTCAAGTACCTAGGCTAATTATATTTGGTCCTCTGTGGTAACAAGATTTTCCCTCAACATGATACCTAAGATGTTTTCTGCCTCTGTGCTGACAAACAAAAGAAATCAAACAGTGCATATCTGGGATGGACATTTAATACTGAATCATTCCAGAACGTGTGTGTGTGTGTGTGTGTGTGTGTGTGTGTGTGTATTTCTTGACAATTTTCCCAAACTGCATAGATTCAGCATCTAAGTTACAGAAACTCAGCAGAGTACTCCCTGGAATAAGTCATGTGTAAGCTACCAGAAATCATTCAGAAAGAAAAACAAAAAAGAGCCTTATAGGAATGAGTTCATGGTAGAGAAAGTGCAAAAATATTAGTGAGGGGAAATTATTTACAATCAGGGAAATAATACATGATGTGAATCCTCGGATTGTTCTGTAACCTTCCTCTAATTCTTCCTAGGGAGGAGAGGGGGAAAAATAGTGAAAATTAAAGCAGTTTTACTAAAATCTTTTTAAGATACTGAGATCCCATGGCAGTATTAATGTATGTTCTAAAATGCAGAGGAACGCAAGATTACTGTATTAATCTGAACGCAATCAGGACAAGAGAAATCACATAGTAATTTGAACAAAGAAAGCTTAATGTCAAAAACACAACACAAATGAGATACAAATATTCTATGAAAAATGACAAGCTAAAACAGGTTGTTCTTGGTCTTATACACTAACACAGTACTACAGTAATCGCTAGTTAGAACATTTCATTCAAGTTTGGTTCTAGGTATTCATGGAGATCAACACAGGATTGTAACTGATCCTTAGAGAATCCTTTACTTTCATATATACACAGAATCTAGATTATCTTTCAAAACAAAAGTCAACTGTGATATCTCTTTATTCAAAATCCAGTTTCTCAGCATATTGAGCATGAAAACCACAGTAACTACAAGAGCCCAGATGGTCCTAAATCAAATGATCCTAAGGCACAACCACTATTTAACCCTGTATCACCCTTCCACCATACGATGACTGCTCCAGTTACACTGGCTTCACCTATATCCCATCCCAAAATACTTCAAGAATTCTCACAAGTCAGTGGATTTTATATGTTTGGTACTTGCTGATTTCTATTTATAGCACGATTTCCCAAGATACAGAAGTACTGCTCAATGTTATAACAAAGGAGACCTTCATGGCAACCTTACATGAAGTGACAATCACCTATGCTCAGCATTATTATTGTTTTCCCCATCCCTCAATGGGTAGAAATTTGGTTTGTTTCCTACTATGTACTCATATGCCTTAGAACAATGAAGATTATTCAATAAGCCATTCTTACCACAAGTTGGAATGCTCTAGACCTTGATCTAGAAGATATTTCTTTTTATATATAGCATCCAGCTCACTAAATGTCTCAAATATTTAAAATGAATTAATAAATGAAGGTGTTAAAATGACATTCCTCTCTTGCTATGAATCAGGATTTTTGTTGTCACTAATGCAAAAAACTATATAGCCATTGCCTCTGCCTTCACAGACTTCGGGTTTATTGTTTAGGCCAATCATCATAAAAAAAAAAGGGTAGTCAAAACAAAACAGTTGAGGTAGAAGAAAATATAATTTAGAAAAATGTAGCATAGTTTAGAGCAGTTCATGAAGACTTTCTGGAAAAAGGAACTGGGTTCAGTTCTGAACAGAGTTGGTGAGGGAAAGTGGGGTGTTAATGCAGCCAGAGAGAAGAGCACAAGCATACTATTGAAATATGAAATATCATGCTTTGGGAGAGTAGGTGAAACTAGTATATATTTTATGCTCCATGGACCATAGGGAGAAGAATGTCAGCCTTTCTTTCTACTTTATAACTCTCTCATCCCAAATAGATTTCTAAAAAATATATTCATAGATTTAGGACAGTTCAAACTTTTAAGTTATTTTAAAAGCACTAGTCAAAAAGGTACCTGACCCCATTATCAAGCTTATTTTAATTTCCCATATTTTTGCTTCTTACATTTCTTACCTTGATGCTGGAACCGAAATACAAAAATCCTTTGTTGACATATATATCATACATGACACTCATGAGTAAGCTGATACTTGGTGTTTTTTTATACTTAACTCATGACCCAGTCTAAAATTCTTCAAACAAATCATGATTTTGTCAATAACATCATTGAATAAAGCAAACTCATTTTTTTAAATATTTTTTAAAGATCTTATTTATTCATGAGAGACAGAGAGAGAAGCAAAGGCAAAGACATAGGCAGAGGGAGAAGCAGACTCCCTGTGGGGAGCCTGATGCAGGATTCAAGCCCAGGACTCTGGGATCGTGACCTGAGCCAAAGGAAGATGCTCAAACACTGAGCCACCCAGGTGTCCCATTAATCTTCAAATTTTTAATTAATTTTAATTTTTTTTTAAATTTATGTATCTTAACTTTCAGTAAAAACTGAGCAAACACAAAAATACTATCATGTGTCTATTATCAGAATATTTATAGTATATCATAAATGTTACTACAACTCTATACCACATGCTCTTGATAGACGACATAATTTCTTTTTTCAATTTTCCAATTGATTTATTTTTAAGTCTCTTAGAACTGTGAAATGCAGTTATATTCTTGGATCCGTTTATTATAGCTCTGAAATGCATTCTCACTGGCAACTAAATATGGCATAATTACCTAGAACTACAAAAGAAGCTTCAGATGTAAACTGAATAAATGATTTGTCTTTATTTGCTGATCCTAGTCCCCTTATACTTTATATAAGATTTTTTAAAGTCATCATAATATAGGAGAGTTTCTTCCCATTTTTTCAATATATATTTAAAGGCTTAATGGGTCCTATTGATACTGAACTTGAGCAAATAATTTGTAAGATGTAGAAAGTTGTTTAAGTATTCTGAATATACTCTCTACATTGTTCATGATATTGACAGCACTAATTTTCTCCCAAATCAAGAATATATCTATTTAGAAATGAAGGTCTGATTTAGACTGGACTCCCAGGATCTCATTATTTTACATTGAATGTTTTTGGATTTGTTAGTTAAATCTGTAAAATTATGGTATTATTCACAGTGAGTAAGAAAATTATAGAAGACTAATGAAAATATAATGCTCACAAATACACAACATACACACACAGTAATTTCTCAATAAGAAGTGATGCTTTGGGGATCCCTGGGTGGCGCAGCGGTTTGGCGCCTGCCTTTGGCCCAGGGCGCGATCCTGGAGACCCGGGATCGAATCCCACGTCGGGCTCCCGGTGCATGGAGCCTGCTTCTCCCTCTGCCTGTGTCTCTGCCCCTCTCTCTCTCTCTGTGACTATCATGAATAAATAAATAAAATATTAAAAAAAAAAAAGAAGTGATGCTTTAGTTAATGTCTCTCTAGTCTTTCAGATATTTTGCAACTCAATCCATACTCATTTTTAAAGAGGCTATTTGTATTAAAATGTGTTTGCTAAGGCTCTTGGGTGGCTCAGTGGTTGAGAGTCTGCCTTTGGCTAGGGTTGTGATCCTGGGGTCCTGGAATCAAGTCCTGCATTGAGCTCCCAATGGATCCTACTTCTCCTTCTGCCTATGTCTCTTGCTCCTCTGTATCTCTCACAAGTAAATAAACAAGATCTTTAAAATTTGTTTAAAAATGAGTTTGCTTTATTCAGTGATGACATTACTGACAAAATAATGATTTGTTTGAAGAATTTTAGACTGGGTCATGAGTTAAGTATAAAAAAGCAGCAAGTATCAGCTTGCTCATGAGTGTCACTTATGACAACAGAATGCTCTACACTGGCTACTTGTATAAGGAAAAGAGACATAAAACATGCCCTTACCAGTCTATAGTGGTATGTGTATGACAGACACAATGACTGCATTTAGTCACAGATAGTAACAATTCACCTAGCCATTAAACTAAAGCCAAACATCTATTATTCATCAAACCTCCCCATCAAAGCAAGGTTGGGACAAGGTAAAGTGAATGAGACAAGTGAAGCACTTGGCTGGGATATGAAATTTAAGGGGCACGAAAATACTCAAGTAATCAACAATGTTTTAATGAAATATTTTTTAAAATTAACAAACCAAAAACATGCTAAAGAATGATATAGGGAACTCAGTGACTCCATCAAGCATAGTAACATTCATTTATAGGATTCCCAACAGAAGAAAGAGAAAAATAGGTAGAAAATTTATTTGAGGAAATCACACCTCAAAACTTCCATATCCTGGGAAAGGAAACAGAATTCCAGATCCAGGAGGTACAGAGAACTCCCATCAAAGTCAACAAAAGCAAGTCAACACCAAGACATATTGTAATTGAATTTGCAAAATATAGCCATAAAGAAAAAAATCTTAAAAGCAGCATGACTAAAGAAGTGAAATTTAGGACAAGATACATCAGGCTGGCTGCAGTTATTACCACAGAAACTTAGGAAGCCAGAAGCGAGTAGCATGATATAGTCAACAGGCTGAATGGGGAAAATCTTCAGCTATCATTCAGAATAGAAGAGATAGAGAGTTTCCCAGACAAACAAAAACTAAAGGAGTTCATGACCATTAAACCAGTTCTGCAAGAAATATTAAAGGGGACTCTATGAGTGAAAAGGAAAAACCAAAAGTGACAAAGAGTAGAAAGGATCAGAGAAAATCTCCAGAAAGAATGACAAAAGAAGTAATGAAATGGCACCGAATGCATGTCTTTCAATAAATAGTCTGAATGTAAATGGACTAAATGTTCAATTAAAAGACATTTTGTCAGAATGGATTAAAAAAGCAAGACCAATGTGGGGTGCCTGGGTGGCATATTTGCTTAAGCATCTTCTACCTTAAGCTCAGGTCATGATCTCAGGGTCCTGGGATCAAGCCCCACACAAAGCTCCCTACGCAGAGGGGAATCTGCTTCACCTTCTCCCTCTGCCCTTGCCTCAGCTTGTGCATGCTCTCTCTCCCTCTCTCTAACTCAAATAAATAAAATCTTTAAAAAAATAACTAACAAGATCTATCTATATGCTGCCTATAAGACACTTCTTTTAGATCTAAAGACTCTTACAGATCAAAAGTGAGGGATAAAGGGAGAAACTGTATCACACAAATGGATATAAAAAAGTTGGAATTGCAAAACTTCTATCAGACAAATTAGACTTTTTTGTTCTTGAATTTTTTACCCAGTTTTGGGATCAGGATAGTACTGGTCTCACGGAATGATTTTTATTTTTTTTTTTATTATTTTTTTTTTAAAGATTTTATTTATTTATTCATGATAGTCACAGAGAGAGAGAGAGAGAAGCAGAGACACAGGCAGAGGGAGAAGCAGGCTCCATGCACCGGGAGCCCGACGTGGGATTCGATCCCGGGTCTCCAGGATCGCGCCCTGGGCCAAAGGCAGGCGCCAAACCGCTGCGCCACCCAGGGATCCCACGGAATGATTTTTAATATGTTCCCTCTCTCCCATTACTTATAAGATTTTGATAAAAAAATTGTCATTAATTACATTTTTTAAATATTTAGTAGAATTCACCATTGAAACCATGTGGTCAGGGATCCCTGGGTGGCGCAGCGGTTTGGCGCCTGCCTTTGGCCCAGGGCGCGATCCTGGAGACCCGGGATCGAGTCCCACATGGGGCTCCCGGTGCTTGGAGCCTGCTTCTCCCTCTGCCTGTGTCTCTGCCTCTCTCTCTCTCTCTGTGTGACTATCATGAATGAATAAATTAAAAAAAAAAAAAAGAAAAAAAAAAGAAAAAAATTAAAAGAAACCATGTGGTCTTGGGCTTTTTTGTGCTGGGAGGTTTTTTATTCAAAATTCAACTTTCATTCTTGTTATTGGTCTAAGATTTCCTACTTCTTGGATTCAAGATTCATGATTCAGTCTTGGTAACTTGTGCATTTTAGGAATCGTCTGTTGTTGTTGTTTTTCCATGTTACCTGATTTGTTAGTATATAATTGTTTATAGTAACATGTTATCACACTATATTTCTGTGGTTATCTGTTGTATTCTCTTTTACTTCTTATTTTTGAGTCTTCTTTTCTTATTTAATGTAGTTAAAGCATTACCTATATATATATATATTTTTTTTTTTTTGAAAAACTGGTCATTTCTTCCAATTCTATATTGCTGTTTATTCTGGTCTCTATTTTATTTACGTCTGATCTTTCCTTGTTGTTTCCTTCTTTTTCTAAATTTCAGCTAAGTTTCTTCTTTTTCTACTTCCTTCTGGTGTAATGTTATGTATTTGAACTTTCTTAATACAAACATTTATAGCATAAATTTCCCTGTAACATCTGCTTTTGCCGCATCTCATACAATTTGGAATACTGTGCTTTATTTCTCTTCTGTTTAGAGATGTATTTTGATTTGCCATTTATTTGGTCCACTGCTTATGCAGTAGTGTGTTGTTTAATATTTACATATTAAATATTTAATATTTACATCATATACTTCAGCTTTGTTTTATTGTTGATCTTTAGAATCAACAACATACCTGGTTGGAAAATATACCTATGTATCATTTTGATCTTCTTAAATTTGTGATATTTGTTAAGTCTCTTTTTATTGTGATTTAACCAGGTGATTCTTTTGTGTGTACCTGAAGAAAATGTGTATTGTATTTTTCTTGAGTGGAATGTTTTATATATATCATTTAGAACCATGTATTCTGAAATATACTTCAAGTAAAAAATGTTGTTTTTGAAAAAATAATTACCAAGAGTACTCATTTAAAATAAAATGTATCAGAGGGGAGGTGGATGAGGGGTTGGGTGAAACAAGTGAAGAGGACAAGTACACTTATCATGATGAGCACTGAGTAATGATGTACAGAATTGTTGAATCACTATATTATACCCCTGAAACTAATATAACATTAAATGTTAACTAGATGGAATTAAAATTAAAAACTTAATTAAAAAAAGAAATAAAACTTAAAATAAAACCATGTCAATATTATTGATTTTCTCTTTTGCTCTCTCCACTTTGTTCCAATCACTATGAATGAGACAAAGAGACATGTTAAGGACACTCAAGGCATAGTTATTTTTCCAAAAGTAGATCCTGATACTTAATTTACATGATTGGTGTTAATTTATCTACTTTCTGTTAATGCAAAATAAAACTATTTGCAGGTTGAAAATGGGGATTGTGACACGACCAACTGACCAACAGATTATTTATCTGCAGATACACCCTTAGTGTTTTTCCAAAAGAAATGAGATATTGTACCTACCAGTAATCCAAGTTCTTAGATTGCAGATGGTAAGGGCTGATTATTACTGAATATCAGGAGTAATTTTTTAAATTATTTATTTACTCATAAGATATACACACAGAGAAGCAGAGACAAAGGCAGAGGGAGAAGCAGGTTCTTCATGGGGAGCCCAATGTGGGACTCAATCCCAAGACTCTGGGATCACAACCTGAGCCAATGCCAGACACTCAACCACTGAGCCACCCAGGTGTCTCTGAATATTAGGAGTAATTAATGACACCTAGGAATAAACCAGGAAAGAAAGGGGAAATGGCAAAATAGCAGTTCTCAAAGTCTGAGGCCAAACCAAGCCTATAAAAATGGAAGATCTTCCTTTGATAAGAAATTCTTAACTGATAGAGGTATTGAAACCAGGGAGAATTGTCAGATGATGGACAAGTTATTATATATTGATCCACAAATCAGATGCAAGACTTATCTATCTACCTATCTGCCAAATGCAAATAGTAACCATGCTCAAGCACAGTACAAGTAAATGGAGTACCACTCCATCTTATTGCTTAGCATAGAGAATCATTAAGAGTTCCCAGTGATATTATATTTCAGTATGTGTATATGTATATATTTGTGTGTGGTTTTATACTTAAGTGTTTCCATGGCAACAGAGATAGTTTGATCTAGGGTGAGAGTGACAGTACAAAGATTGACTATGGGGAAATTAAATAGATTATAATATCTCAGCCTTCTTGAGTTTAGATGAGTTACTTAACTTACATATTAACCTTTGAAAATAAAGTGAGCCTTTTTAGGGACCGTAGATTTTAAGACAGATAACTGAAGTTTTAGGAATCACTGATTTTTATTTTCCATTAGATAACCTGCACTTTGGCAGAAAGACTTGCCAGAATTATCAAATAAAAATATAGAGTGGAAATCTAAATTTGAATTTAAGATAATGAATAATGCTTAATATATGTATACACCAAATTACTCATTGTTGATCTGAAATTCAAATGTAACTGTGCCCTATATTTTACCTGCCAACTGTATGCTCTTTTTTCAACATAAGATGCTTTATCTGTATATCTACCATACCATTAACTCCAAGTAAATACTCACTACATGTTTACCTGCTCGGCTTGTTATTTAACTGCATTCTTGTTCCCCATTCCACTTCTAATAGCTGGTTCTAGTCCCATGGTTGACAACCCTCTGTTGGAACCCAAGGTTCATTTACTCAGAGTTAATCAACCTTGTTTGTTTGTTTGTTTTATTACTCATTCTGGTGACTGTTAAAACATATTTTCGTTTTGTGTTTTTTTATTTTGTTTTGTTTTTTTGCATTTTATTAACTACTCTCCAACTTGCATACACTTTTAACATTACAGTTGTACTGTATTATCTCTTTATTTACTGTGATGTTTATAAAACCACAAACCATTATAATATCTAAGATATTTTGTTTCTCCCAAACCAGTTGATTTCCTGAGGCAATACTTTCCCCATTAAGAATGCATGCATTAATCCTTAAAGACAGATCTTATCCTGTGCTATTAAGTGGATATGCCTCAATATCAAATATTTCATATTTCTACTGTAGAAAATAGGAAATCATCTCATATCTCACCCTACTGCCCCTCCCCCCCAAATAAAAGAGCAACATTATACTCTACATGTCTGTCTACATATGCCAAATACCTAAAACCTCTGTAAGAGGTCATTTCTAAGGTATGTAAAGACTCATAAAAGGAAGAGAACCTACTGATGTTCATGCTTTCTTGAACATCTTAATCCTTTAAATTATAAGATTTAGAGATATTTGAAAATTCAAGTTTTTAATTTTTTTGAATAAGCAATTGAAAAATAAAATTAGAAAGATTTAGATTTTTAAGAGTTTATAAAGATAACATTTTTTCATAGTTCATTTTACTAGTGACACATGTATTTATCAGCTTGCCATATGTTGGCACAGCTGTGATGATTTTATCCAAATCTCTACAGATTTTTCTTCCCTGCTCAGAAACATTTTTCAATGTGGGAGCAGAGTGCCTTTGTGCTGTTAGGCCATGGTATAGAGTTAGCATATGTTCTCCAATACTTTTTGGCAAGACTGGCAACCACTATCCATTTATTTATGAGGTTCTCTATCTCTTTTTTTAAGGCTTTTGCAGATTTAAGTAGCCTTTTAAAAATGGGCATGACAGAAAACAACCCTCAACAAAGTAGGTATAAATGGAATATACCTTAACATTATAAGGGCCATATACAAAAGATCCACAGCTAACATCATTCTCAACGGAGAAAAACTGAGAGCTTTTCCTCTATAATCAGGAACAAAACAGACATGTCCATTCTCTCCATTACTATTTAACATAGTCCTGAAAGTCTTAGCGTCAGCAATCAGAAAACTCAAGGAAATGAAAGGCATCCAAATTTGCAAGGAAGAAACAAACTTTCACTATTTGCAGATGACATGATTCTCTATGTAGAAAACCTAAAAACTCCACCAAAACTTATTAGAATACACAGATTCAACAAAGCTGAAGGATACAAAATCAATGCACAGAAATCTGTTGCATTTCTATATGCCAATAATGAAACAGGAGAAAGGGAGTCAAGGGATCAATCTCATTTACAATTGCACCAAAACCCAATAAGATATCTAGGAATAAACGTGATTGAAGATCTATACTCTGAAAACTATAGGATACTTATGAATGAAACTGAAGAGGGCACAAAGAAACAAAAAAACATTCCATGCTTATGGATTAAAAGAACAAACATTGTTAAAATGTCTATACTACCCAAAGAAATCTACACATTTAATGCAATCTCTATCAAAACTCCACCAGCATTTTTCACAGAGCTAGAAAAAACAATCCTAAATTTGTATGGGACCACAAAAGTCCCTGAATGCCCAAAGCAATCCTGAAAAAGAAAAGAAAAGCTGGAGGCATCCTGAGTCTGAACTTCAAGCTATACTACAAAGCTGCAGTCATCAAGATAGTATGGTACTGGAACAAAAATAGACACATAAATTGATAGAACACAACAGAATATCCAGAAATGGACCCATAAGTACATGGTCAAATAATATTTGACAAAGCAGGGAAGAATATCCAATGGAAAAACAAAAACAAAAACAGTCTTTTCAACAAATGGTGATGGGAAAACTGGACAGCAATATGCAGAAGAATGAAACTTGACCACTTAATTTCATCATATACAAAAATAAATTTTAATGGATTAATGAGGGGCACCTAGGTGACTCAGTTGGTTAAGTATCTGCCTTTGGCTCAGGTCATGATCCCAGCATCCTGAGATCCAGCCCCACATTGGGCTCCCCGCTCCTTGGGGTGCTTGCTTTTCCTTCTCTCTCTGTCTGCCACTTCCCCTGCTTATGCTATCTCTCTCTCTGTCAAATAAATAAATAAAATATTATTAAAAGAAATAAAATGGATTAAAGACCTAAATGTGAGACAGAAAACCATCAAAATCCTAGAGAACACAGGCATCAACCTCTATGACCTTGGCCGTAGTGAATTCTTACTAGTCACCTCACTGGAGGCAAGGGAAACAAAAGCAAAATGAACTACTGGGACTTCATCAAGATAAAAAGTTCTTCACATAAAAAGGAAACAATCAACAAAACAAAAAGGCAGCCTATACGATGGGAGAAGGTATCTGTAATGACATATCCAATAAAGGGTTGATATCTCAATCCATAAAGACCTCATAAAATTCAACACCCAAAAAACAATCCAGTTAAGAAATGGGCAGAAGACATGAGTAGACATTTTTCCAAAAAAGAAATTCAGATGGCCAATAAATACATGAAAAATGTTCAATATCATTCATCAACAGGATAAAACAGATCAAAACCACAGTGAGTTATCATCTCACACCTGTCATCTCACATCTGGCTAAAATTAACAACACAAGAAACAACAGATGTTGGTGAGAACATGGAAAAAGGGGAGCTCTCTTACTTAGTTGGTAGGAATGCAAACTGGTGCAGCCACTTTGCAAAACAATATGGAGGTTCCTCAAAAAGTTAAAAATACAATTACCCTATGACCCAACAATTGCACTACTAGGTATTTATCTGAAGGATACAAAAATACAGATTCAAAGGAGTACAACCTGGGGCACCTGGGTGGATCAGTGGTTGAGTATCTGCCTTTGGATCAGGTCATAATCCCTGGGTCCTGGGATTTAGTCTCACAACAGGAGCCTGCTTCCCTCTCTGCCTATGTATTTGCTTCTCTCTGTGTGTCTGTAATGAATAAATAAATAAAATCTTTAAAAAGGGGTACAACCCTGACTTTTATAGTATATTTATCAACAATTCCCAAAGTATGGAGAAAGCACAAATGTTCATTGACTGATGAATGGATAAAGAGGATATGTGTATACATACACACACAGAGAGACACACACACATGATGGGATGTTACTCAGCCATCAGAAAGAATTCAATCTTGCCATTTACAATGATATGGATGGACCTAGAGTGTATTATGCTAAGTGAAACAAGTCAGTCAGAGAAAGACATATGATTTCACTCATATGTGGAATTTAAGAAACAAAACATATGGAACATATGGAAAGGAATTTAAAATGGAGAGAGGGGGAGCAAACCACAAGAGTCTCAATGAGAGAGAACAAACTGAGGGTTGAAGGAGGGAGGCGTGTGGGGGATGGGCTAAATGGGTGCTGAGTATTAAGGAGAGCATGTGTTATGATGAGCAACTGGTGTTATATATAAGTGATGAATCACTAAATTCTACTCCTGAAACCAGTATTACACTATATGTTAAATAACTAGAATTTAAATAAAAATTTGAAAGAAAAATAGGATAACAAATACTCTATTGTACTTTGGGATGAAATTTGATAGCATTTTATCATATCTCCTGTAGAAACATATGATGTCCTTTACTCCTTGTTGACCTCTTACTTACTTAAAAATCACTTATTCGAACTAATGCCTTTAGTTTTACATATTTAATTTTGACATACAAAAAACTGTATATATTTAATGTATACAATTTGATACTTAGACAAATGAATTAAATCCATAGACATATCCATCACCTTCAGTTTTCTGTGTCTCTTTCTGTGCATGTGTTGTAAGAATTTAATATGAACTCTACCCTCTCACCAAATTTTAGAGTACATACTATAATTCTGTTGACTATAGGCATTACATTGATATAATTTATAGAAGATATCCAGAACTAATTAATCTTGCATGACTAAGACTGCATACTATCCGAACAACCACTCTCATTTTTATGTCACATGACTGATGGTAAACACCATTCCATTCTCTGCTTCTTTTTTTAAAGATTTTATTTATTTCTTCATGAAAGACACAGAGAGAGAGAGTTTGCCTATTTTAGCAGAATGTTAATTGCTATATCATTTAATAGTTCAATTTTTAATTTTTGAGAAATTTCCATTTTTTTTCCACAGCAGTTGCACTACTTTACATTCTCACCAACAATATTTTTTTAAAGATTTTATTTATTTATTCATGAGAGACACAGAGAGAGGGAGAGGCAGAGACACAGACAGAGGGAGAAGGGAGAAGCAGTTTCCATGCAGGGAGCTTGATGTGGGACTCAATCCCGGGTCTCCAGGATCAGGCCCTGGGCCAAAGGTGGCACTAAACCACTGAGCCACCCAGGCTGCCCCTCACCAACAATATTATATATGAATTCCAATTTAACCAAATACTGCTTTTTGTTTGTTTGCTTTGTTTTTTGATAAGAATGATAATAACTTAAGGTGGTAACTCACTGTGGTTTTGACTTGCATTTCCCTGACGATTAATGATGTTGAGCATCTTCTTATATACCTGCTTGCCTTTATAGGCCTTCTTTTGGAGGAATGTCTATTCAAGTATTTTTCTCACTTTTCAATTGTTTTTGTTTGTTTGTTTACTATTGAGTTGTAAAAATTCCTTACGTATTTTGGATTATCCTCTTATCAGATATATGTTTTACAAATATTTTCTTACATTCCATAGAATGTCCTTTCATTCCAAATATATTGCAAAGCTACAGTAACTAAAGCAGTATGGTACTGGCATAAGATAGGCATATAGTGTAATGGGACAGAATAGAGCACCCAGAATTATACACACACACATTTAGTCAACTAATCTTCAGCAAGTGTGCAAAGAGTACACTGTTAGGGAATAGTCTCTTCAACAAGTGGGAAAGTTGGGAAAATTTCCACATTCCGAATAATGAAATTGGACCCTGTCTTACATCATACACAAAAATAAACTCAAAATAAAGATGCAAATAGAAGTTCTGAAGCTGTAAGGCTCCTAGAAAAACATGAGGGGGGAGTTTCTTTCTTTTTTTTTTCCTCATAAACTTTTGTTTAAATGGGTCTCAAAATTCTGTGACAGATTTTTAGTCAAGTTGTTTCCATTAAAAAGTATTGATTTTAAAAACTAATAACTTAAAACAGCCACACATGCACAACAAACAAATGGTCCATAAAACATTCTCCTTTCCTTCTGAAGGTTTTACGAGCATTGTTACCATTAACCAGTCTTTTACTATTAAACTTAAATGGCCAATTGACACAAACAGTTCTGAGACTGTTCTTCTACCACTGATTAAGACTGGGGTGGCAAGTATTGGGGATAATATTCATTTAGCCTTCTGAGCTTTCTGGGCAGACTTGGTGACTCTGCCAGCTCCAGCTGCCTTCTTGTCCACTGCTTTGATGACACCCACAGCAACCGTCTGTCTCATGTCACGAACAGCACAACGGCCCGAGGAGGATAGTCAGAGAAGCTCTCAACACACATAGGTTTGCCAGGAACCATATCAACAATGGCAGCATCCTCAGATTTCAAGAACTTGGGATCATCTTCCATCTTTTTTTCCAGAACGATGATCTATCTTCTCCTTCAGCTCAGCAAACTTGCAAGCAATGTGAGCTGTGTGATAATCCAGCACAGGTGCATATCCAGTAACAGTTTGGCCTGGATGGTTCAGGATAATCACCTGGGCCATGAGACCAGCTGCTTCCATTTGTGGGTCATTTTTGCTGTCACCAACCACATTGCCATGATGAGGATCTTTGACAGATACGTTCTTGACATTGAAGCCCACATTGTCCCCAGGAAGAGCCTCACTCAAAGCTTCATGGTGCATTTCAACAGACTTGACTTCAGTTGTAACATTGACTGGAGCAAAGGTGACCACCATGCCAGGCTGAAGAACACCAGTCTCCACTCGACCCACTGGGCAGTACCAATACCACCAGTTTTGTAGACGTCCTGGAGAGGCAGACACAAGGGCTTATCAGTTGGACGCGTTGGTGGCAGAATGCAATGCAATCCAGGGCTTCAAGCAGTGTGGTTCCACTGGCATTCCCATCTTTACAGGTAACTTTCCATCTCTTGAACCAAGGCATGTTAGCACTTGGCTCCAGCATGTTGTCACCATTCCAACCAGAAATTGGCACAAATGCTACTGTGTCAGGGTGGTAGCCAATTTTCTTAATGTAGGTGCTGACTTCCTTAACAATTTCCTCGTATCTCTTCTGGGTGTAGGGTGGCTCAGTGGAATCCATTTTGTTAACACCAATAATTAGTTGTTTTACACTCAGTGTGTGAGCCAGAAGGGCATGCTTACGGGTCTGCCCATTTTTGGAGATACCTGCTTCAAATTCACTGACACCAGCAGCAACAATCAGGACAGCACAGCCAGCCTGAGATGTGCCTGTAATCATGTTTTTGATAAAGTCTCTGTGTTCTGGGGCATCAATGATGGTCATATAATACTTGCTGGTCTCGAATTTCCACAGGGAGGTATCAATGGTGATACCATGTTCACGTTCAGCTTTCAGTTTTTCCAAGATCCAGGCCTACTTGAAGGAGCCTTTTCCCATCTCAGCAGCCTCCTTCTCAAAATTTTCGATGGTTCTTTTGTCGATCCCACCACATTTGTAGATCAGATGGCCAGTAGTGGTAGACTTGCCCGAATCTACGGGTCCAATGATGACGATATTGATGTGAGTCTTTTCCTTTCCCATTTTGGTTTAGGTTTAGTGGTGGTTTTCATGACACCTGTGTTCTGGCGGCAAACCCAAGGAGGGAGTTTCTTGAACATTGGTTTGTCAATGATTTCCTGGCAATGTGTATAACCCCAAAAGCACCATCAAAAGAGTAAAAATACACAGTGGGACAATAGTTGGACTAAAAAACTTACAATCATTTTTATTCTTCTTATATTGAAATTTAAAACCTTTCACACTGCTTCCCACAGGCTTACTTCAGTTTGACTTAACCCATGAGACATTTGTTAGTTTTCCATCATCAGTCCAATGGGAAATATTAGGAATTATATGACCATGTAACTGAAAAGGGCTGAGGATGAAGACAATTAACACAGGAGCAATAACAAGGGTGCTAGCTTGATCTCCCTCTCTTAGCCCCTGTTCCACTGTTCTACAAAGAAGCCAAGAAGCTGGGAAGATTCAGTGAGGTAGCAAAAAGTGTGTTTTGGCTACTGAAACTCATTTTTCAATGAAAAATCAAGACACATCAATCACTGGAAGGAGGCCTGCAATCTCCTTTTACTATGTCTATGTAACATTGTGATTTTCCTGTGTTAATAATGGAACAGATTTTCTCTTATTTTTCTTCTTTTGGAATTATGGTCAATAGTCAGTCTAAGACATATCTGACAATAGCAACAGAAAAGGCTTCTGGGAAAGACATAGAAGGCTAAAAGGAGGAAGAGGAGATCAGCAGGTAAATATGAAATAATACTCAGAACACAGAGAAGATCCAGAATCTCCTTCACACAGTATCACAGAGGTACTACTTCACATATTATATCGCCGATTTTTATCTGGCTAAATTTATTAGAGATCTTAGAACTCTTAGTGTTTGAATTAGGATTCCATTTATTGAGAGGCAGTTTCCAAGGGGTTTGCAAGACTTAGATTAGAACACAGAGCATCTTACATTGAGCAAAGTATTCATTCATTCATTTATTCATCACATATTTTTAAATGGCTACTATAAGCTGGGAACTGAGTTAGTACTGAGGACATTTTAAGTTTATGCATATAATAGACACAGATCTTGACTGAATATAACTTAAATGATGTTATCTTTAGAAAAGGAGAATAAAATGCAGATCCTATTTTTAAGACAGAAGTGCAAGATCTAGGAAACAAAAAAATAAATCTAGTATTTAAATTGTGACACATTATCAGGAAGCATAACTTTCGTAAATCACTTAAGTAACACATGGAATTTACAAGGCTGCTTCTTTGACAAAGAATTTGATTCTTCATATTATTATGAAGAATAATATTATTTTCCTTCTGTCTCCATATAGGAATAATATATTGGCATAATGCTGACAGGTATGTGTTGGTAACACATTCTCAAGAAAGAAAACAAAACAAAAAACAGATTTCTAGCTTTTGGAAACTATGTTGTAAATACTACTACCCAATCTATTTTAAGTTACCACCTTTGCTGGCACAAGTCCTGAAATAACAGAGTCAGCTCACAGAAAACTACATAAGCAGATTCTAGCACATTAATGAATGCTGACCTCTGAATGCCTAATTGGTCTCTCAGCTATTAAAAGAACTAGCCAAATCTTTGGAATTAACCTTTGAAAACAATTTGTATTAAAACCTTAGTTTGTGGGTATCTCTCACTCTCAGTAGCTATCTGGTTCTGAAGGAGAGGAGGAAGTAGACACATTTATCTTATTTCCTTTCAACTTGTTAGCTTTCTGTCAGTGTTTATCTTAGAGATGGAATTGGGGCTTGCATTCCCAGGTGGTCAACTGGCCCAAATGATAGAAAAAAAATATATTTTTTGGAGTATAGAACCAGATCTATCCAAATCTATTACCCCATGCATAAAGAGCAAATCTATATATACGCAGAGTGTCTTGAATAATCATAATTCTTCTGAATACTTAATAAGTCCATATTACTACATGTTACAAATATATAGTGGAATCATAAAAGGAAAATATTCATTTAATACTTCATATTTCCTTGTCTTTTTAGGTACATAGAAATTCCAGACAAGGCCTTACAAAGTCAGGTACTGGTTATCAAAAATAAGATGTAGGCTAACTCATGCCTGTCATAGATTTTAGTTTATTTCATTACTGATCTGTAAAAGAAAGAAAGAAAGAAAGAGAATGTGGAGGACAGATAAAGGTTGCAGGTAAAAACAAAACAAAACAAAACAAAAACAAAACAAAACAAAAAAAAAACCTATTGGTTTTAAAAATGTGGAAAAAAATCTGTGGGTTTTCTATTATTCAGGTCCCCATTACAATGGATAATCAAGAATTGACTACATTGTAATTAGAACTGAAGTTGAACAACACATCAAACAATTCACAATTTATATTATAATATAGCTCATCAACCCACTAAATATATATTAATAGAGCATTCAAAACCATGCAATTGGCATTTCAAAGGAAGCTTCCCACATCTGGGGTGATTTGGGATAAATTATTTAGTGCCCTCTCTGTCTTTCAACTATTTTTGGTGAGTTCTATTTTGCATAATATTGCAATCAGCCCTTGAGTAGAAAATGTTAATGTAGTGGAGGGGGGCAATCTTCATCTCTGGACAAAATTCTAAAGAAAATAATACAATCAAGAAAAGAACAGAGAAACCAAATTTTGAGGTAATTAGAAGAATAAATGAATGTTGATAAATTTTGAGATTATTCAAAAATTATAGGTTTTTAACTAACATTTGATTTTGGAATTTTCACTTTTTAGAAGTAGAATTTCAGTGAACTTGTCTCATGAAATTTTATTTAGCTATATTTCTCCCATAATATTATGATAATAGTCCAATATAATAGTATTTCAATCTGTTTGTTCTTTGATACTGCAAAATATTCTGATTTATCTGAATTTAGGAGTAACATTAATCATTATGCACTTCTGAGATGTAATGCTGGCAGAAGCTTGAGATAATGTATATTTGTTCCAATTTGCATGTAGTAGTAAATGAGACAGGTTCTAGGAACTGTAAGCTTGATGCTAAATGCCAACATTATTTGAGAAATCATTGTTAATCAGATTATTTATAGGTATTTAGGGGGGAAAAGCCATAGTCAAAAGTTATTGTTAGGAACTATTAGCTAAAGACAAATAAGAAAAATTCATTTCATGTTTTGATATGGTTGGAATAATCAGATGAATTTAGTATTTGAAAGATGATAGATGGTAGTACAGGGAATTAAATATTAGAATTATTGTATTTTTATTTAGCAAGTGTAAAATATTTCTTTTAAATATCGAGAGAAATAGGAACTCAATTACAATTATAATCATAGAGGCTATCATTTACCGAGCTCATTTCTATTCCAGAGACTGTTTTAGTTCTTTTAAAATCATCTAATCCTAACAACATTCCTAGAATATAAAGTGTTGTTACTCATTCTTATTTTAAGGACAAGAAACTGGGGTTGAATCAGAGACTATCCTGCTAAAGGTCATTTAGCTGTCAAATGAAGGAGCCTGGTTTAAAACCCAAAAGGTCTGAAAGCCAGGAGCTGTACTAACTGGTAAGCTGTTGGGCTAGAGAAAGACTGAACTGAGAAGCCACTTACATATCTTTGAGAGACCAGGGAGAAGTGGAGGAAAGATCATATTTTTTCATTCCAGAAATCACTACAAAATAAATACATAAAAAGAACAAAAAGAACAAATTTGAAGATATAAATTATTTTTTATCTGATTGTGAATAGAATAGAGATCCATCCAATAATGAAATGAGATTCCTTACAGAGTAGTGAACTCCTTTTCCTTGGATTTATTCAAAAGGATATTCTTGACCATAAGAAATATTGTGTACAAACTCTCCCTGCAAGGAGGATCACTCATTTTTCTCTTTAAGAAAAAAAAATGCACAAATTAGGACCTATTTTTTTTAATTACTGATGCTAAGATAATAATTTCATTTTGATATTTTTTCCCCAAGAGGTAATAATACTCATCAAACTTAAATGTAAAGACATGTCCACATATTAAGTAGAAAAGGCCGGGATCCCTGGGTGGCGCAGTGGTTGGGCACCTGCCTTTGGCCCAGGGCACGATCCTGGAGACCCGGGATCGAATCCCACGTCGGGCTGCCGGTGCATGGAGCCTGCTTCTCCCTCTGCCTGTGTCTCTGCCTCTCTCTCTCTCTCTCTGTGACTATCATAAATAAATAAAAATTAAAAAAAAAAAAAGGCCAAGTTTACTCTTGATTACTTGAAGAATTCTAAGCAAGAAATAGCAACATTTTTTTCTTTCCTTTACATCTTTTAACTTTAAAAATAGTTGTAGTTATTCTAAGGACATTGATTTTAAGTCATTTATCACTGAATGTTATATATATATGCCACAGTTCATCTCTAGTTTTATTATGAAATATTAGTAGGTGGATAAATGATATAACCCAGAAGAGATAAAAGGATACAGAGACGACAAATTAATGTATCACAAAAAAATTATTCTGAATCATTTTCCTTTCACTTGGCATAATTTCTGGCTCAAAGACTAATATGTAAATACATGTCTCTATGAATATAATACCATTTGATAAGCTGGAACTGTTTTATTTCTCAATCTCACTAGAGAATTCCATTGTTGATATGATTTTATCTATTGCTATGCACTAATATATTTTATCTCACTGTTTCCCAAAGGTAGTACTTTAAAATGTATGTTTCTTCTAGGTTTGACTCCTAAATATATCCGCTTTACACACTTTCTGCTTTCCATTGACTACAGGGTGATTTTGTTAAGTGCCGTCATTATCTTTCAAGAGGGCAAATACTGATTCTTCTTTGAATTAGAGACTAGCTTTCAAGCGTGTCCTTCAAATTTCACATGCAGTGAAATTCTCTATGTAGGTCCTAATGCTATAAACAAGACAACAAACCAGTTAAATTGTTACCATGCAGAATTGTTGAAAATGTTGGAAATAATTTTACTGATCCAAAGCAAATTCTCATAACTGATAATTAAGTGCATGTAATGTTTAGCATGATTAGGTAGGCAAACATGCATATAAGTTCATCTGCTAATATTTTTAGTCTACTTTTTATTCTAGCAAAGCCAATTTTTTTTCTCATAAATATATTAAACTTAGGTGTGTGTTTCCTGGCAACAGTAAACTACAACTACAGGGAAATATAAACATAATGTTTTTTTTTAAACATCTGTTTGTTTCTATCTTTCTTAAATCTATTCCTGTAGATTTTTTATTTTTCAGTTCCATTAAAGATCTATCCCCTTTTTTTAGGTAATATATAAATCTCCTATAATTTATTAAAGCATATCTTAGACTGTTTCACAGTCACTCTGGATGTTAGCAAAAAATATAGATTTCTGGTATCAACCCACATCTGTTTAATCCCATATCTATATCCAGGGTAGGAGCCCCACAACCTACACTCTGAACAAGCATTTCAACTAATCTTACATTCTAAAATTCCAAGCCCATAGGTGCAATGTTTTTAAAAACTCATTCCGGTGTTGCATACACACACTATGAAATGGAAATTCTAGCTAATTTTTCATCTCATCACATTTTACTTTTCACAAAATGAGTATCATCCAAGAAATATGTATCTTCCCCCATGAAAATGGGTATAATTTTAAGCAGTTATAATGGTCATTTGCTACTCTGGCTTCTCCCTTGAAAATTTCTGTGCCACACTCAGTTTAAAAATAATTCTTTTTTTTTAAGATTATATTTATTTATTCATGACAGACACAAAGAGAGAGAGGCAGAGTCACAGGCAGAGGGAGAAGCAGGCTCCATGCAGGGAGCCCAACGTGGGACTCGATCCCAGGTCTCCAGGATCACGCCCTGGGCTAAAGACAGTGCTAAACAGCTGAGCCACCCGGGCTGCCATAAAAATAATTTCTAAAATATCTCTTTCTGCTGAAGAGGAATTAAAATCTCCTTAATAGGGTTGGCAATTTTTTTAAAATAAAGAATAAAAGAAAACATTTATTGTTTATCAATCTTTATTAATACTTGTCATTTGTTATAATAGTTGCATAAAACTTTGTTGTAATCCAAAAAAGTCCAAAAACAAATATAAAAAAAATGGCACCTGTACTTTATTTGATCTCAGTAGTATATATCTGAAACCTTCTCTTCTCTATTTACCCAGCATTAAAAATGCATACTGTTGACTTGTTAATTAACTGACAATAATTTAAAACTGTATGTTGTACAACATAAGCCAGATACAATGCATTGATTGTGTCATTTTCCTATAATTGATGAATATTGCATTTACGTGGGTATTATATACAGATATATACACACATTACATATCTACATGTATATATAAACACATATATATCTCTATATACTATATATATACACATACACATAAAAAGAGAAAGACAAATGCAAACATAGTCATTTTAACTAATATGGAAAAACAGCATATGAAAGTTATTTTAGTAACAGAAAAAGGTTTCAAAGAATCACAACATAAATGAAAGCACCAATCTGTTTCAAACCTAAAACATGAGTCTAACTTTTTATCATTATTTTTTTTGTAAATTTTTATTACATACCTGAGTAAGGCATTTCACCTCAGTTATTTACAAACTTTCTTATCCGTATTCATCAAATGTCCAAACTGTATTTCTTTTTTTATTTTTTAAGATTTTATTTACTTATTCATGAAAGACACAGAGAGAGAGAGAAAGAAGCAGAGACATAGGCAGAGGGAGAAGCAGGCCCCATGCAGGGAGTCCCCGGTGGGTCTCAATCCCGGGTCTCCAGGATCAGGCCTTGGGTCGAGGGCAGCGCTAAACCGCTGAGCCACCAGGGCTGCCCCCAAAGTGTAATTCAATTGGAAAGAATAGGTCTTGATTAGATAGAGTGAAGTATAAAATGTGCACATAGAAATTATAGAAAACATATTGACCTTTCATTCAAGGCCCTATAAGAGTACACAGAAAAATTTGTATATGTTAGTTAATTCCATGTTCCCTCAATGCCTCTCTCCCAACCTTTATTATCCTAATAACTTTAATTTGTGTTGTATCATAAAGAATTTGACCTTTGTCCTGGGTTCTTGGGAAGGAAACTAAATAGGAGGAATTTCACAATGAATAGGAATGTTTTGTTATTCAGAAGCCTTTGGATCACAGTGAGTTTATGCTATTCAGATGCCCCAGGATGAGGGCTGGCCACAAAAAAGACTAACCATGTGATTAAAGAATTGGGTCCTGGGCAGCCCTGGTGGCTCAGTGGTTTAGCGTCTACCTTCACCCCAGACCTGAACCTGGAGTCCTGGGATCGAGTTCCATGTCGGGCTCCCTGCATGGAGCCTGCTTCTCCCTCTGCCTGTGTCTCTGCCTCTCTCTCTCTCTCTCTCTCTCTCTCTCAAGAATAAATAAATAAAATCTTAAAAAAAAAAAAAAAAAAAAAAGAATTGGGTCTTTACCAGCCCAGCCTCCATGAACAGGATTGAGCTTAACTACTTGGTCTTTGATTCACTCATACATGCCAACATAATGAAAATCCAGTAAACTCTGGACACTAAAGCTCCCTGGAGCCTCCTGGCTGGCAAATACATGAATGAACCATAAGAGTGATGTGTCTGATTCCACAGAAGGGTATAGAAGCTCTGTATGTGAAGCCCTCTCAGATCTTGCCTTATATATACCTTTCATTTGTCTGGTCCTGATCAGTATCCTTTCTAATAAAACTGTAACCATTAGTGTAATGCTCTCCTGAGTTCTGAGCCTTTCTAGTTAACTATGAAACCAGAGGAAGCTATGGAAATGCTAGTATTTATAACCAGTTGATCAGAAGTGCAGGTGGCCCAGAGACTCCAAAGTGAAGTTTTGGCATCTATAGTGTGGCCAGTCTCATTGGAGACAGTGTCTTTGAATTTATGGGGTCTATACTAATTCTGGTGGATAGTCTCAGAATTGTGTTACAATGCACTACTTAGTGTCAAAATAGTATGCTTCTCTTAAATAATTCCTCACCTCTTAAAGGAAACAAATCATTGTAGGCAGGCATACCATTGGTCTCCATGTATTTCTTCTAGCTCCATACAGATACAGATGCTCACCAATGCTTACTTACAGAGAAGGGGCTGTAGAGTCTTAGATTCAGATGTGAGAACCAGTGTCCAGTCAATAAGTTTGAAACTTGTAGAGAAAAATGATTTAATCTTATGAAAAGCAAAAATTGTGCTAATGCCTAATCTAGGATTAGATAGAAAACAAATGCAAAAGGCACATAGATCACAATTGCTACTTCTCTCTCATCCGTGACATAACACACAATGACATCCTGAGGATAAAGTGAAAACAAAAGGTTCCTTGAACATGTGATCTATAAAAGAATGACCCAAATATGTTCCTCATTAGCCATTTTGTTGGGGAAAATTACACTATAAGTAAATGAAGAAAACATTCAAGTCATTTTCAATTGTATAGGTTTACACACAACCTTAGTGATAAGAAATACATATTACAATATCCCATAATCCTGTGAATTAAAGTTTATTTAATAAAGAAGCTACAGTGTAGGCTCCCTAACTTGAAGAATAACAGTTGATGTATATTATCAATTGAAGAACTGCCATCCTTGAAAGAATATTTAATTTATGGAGAGTCCAAATGTCCATTGACTGATGAATGGATAAAGGCAATGTGGTATATGTGTACAATGGAATATTACTCAACCATCCAAAAGAATGAAATCCTGCCATTTGCAATGGCATGGATAGAGTTAGGGAATATTATGCCAAGTGAAGTCAGTCAAGGAAGGACAAATACCACATGATTTCACTCATATGTGGAATTTAAGAAACAAAACAGGTGAACATATGGTAAGGGGAAAAAAAGAAGGAGACAAACTATAAGAGACTCATAACTATAGAGAACAAACTGAGGGTTGCTGAAGGGGAGATAGTCAGGGGATGAGCTTAATGGGTGATGGGCATTAAGGAGGGCACTTGTGATGAGCACTGGGTATTATATGTATATATATATACGTATATATGTATATATGTGTATATTATGTATATATAATGTATATCCACTTTCACTTCCACTATATATATATATATATATACACATATATATATAATCACAATTGCTACTTCTCTCTCATCCATGGCATCACACACAATGACATATATATATATATGTCTGTATTGATAATATGAAGCATATATATAAAATATATATAAGCACATTCATCTAAGAAGTATTATATTCCCTCTTTAAAAATCACACTATTATATCTGGTTTAAACTATCCAAAATGGGAAAATATTTGCTGCTTTGTTGTGTTTGGCTGCCTACAAAAGGCTAATTCTTCTTTACTCACTTTGCTAACTCACTAGCATATTTCTGTGTGGAATACTAGTGTATTTACCATCTCAAGACCTGAATACTTTACACCTAAAGGAATAATAATTGTATGTGTGCTGTTGAACTACTTGAGGGCAATGAACTACTCTTCCCTCTTGGTAAGGTGAAACCTTTATCAAAATCCTGTTAATATCATCAATATTAGAAGACAAAAGGTAAAAAAAAATATTGTCGTAACACTATAAGCAACAATGGTTTCTAAAAAAGGAATCTGAATACTGAAATTGGTTGTTTTAAAAACATGCTTGCTATCCAAGATAAGTACAATATGAACTTAATACTAAATGTATAGTCATAACCTAATGTATTATTTAAAATGATTGCAAGAAAATGGAGATTTTGAACTTGGATTTTCGGTCTTTATTCCTACCTGGTAATTATTACTTATCATAATGTGTAGATGTGCTCTCTCTTATTAGACTGTAAGCTCCTCTAAAATAGACATGCATCTTACACTTTTTTTTTAAAGAGAGAGCGAATGTGTGGGGTGGGGGGGAGGGCAGAAGGAGAGGGAGAGAATCTTAACAGACTCCATGCTGAGCACAGAATCTCATGTGGCCTTGAACTCATTACCTGACATTATGACCTGAGCTGAGAGAAAGAGTTGGAGGCTTAACCAACTGAACCACCCAGATAACCTTACATCTTATATGATCTTTGTAAATAACATTGTATATTGTACTTTGCCATTTAAATGTTTTAAAATTTCCCCATATTTTGAGGCAAAAACTCTCTCCCATGAACACACATCCTCTTCCACACTTAATTTCTTCCTTATTGCTAAATGCCTGGAGTTTCAAGGTATAGTTCAAAGGTCTCTGTTATCCTGTATATCATCATCCCTCAGACTATTGGCTTTAAATAATATCTACATATAATGTCTATATTCAGGTAAGTTCCAGTTCCAGCAGTGACCTCTTCAGTCAAATTCAATCTTATGAAGCCAATTGTTTACTTGATACCTTTTATAAGTTATCCATTAGGGATTCCAACTAAAACCTATCCTCCTTATACAGAGTGAGGGGGAAAAATAGAATTTCTTAAATCTATATTATTCACTCACACATTTTAATAGCTTCACTTCTTTTCCAATTAAACTTTCACATGTAATTACATATTTGTTTCAATTAATATTAAGTACAAGTTGAGATTAAAAGGAATCATACTCTATCTAGAGCCAAATCCACAATTTATGTATGCCAAATTTATCTATGAAAACACACCAAAATATATCAGCTGGAATAACATACTTACTCTTTGTGACATAGTCTCCACAGATTACAAATAGAAAAAGAATTTTGAATAGAATAATTCAAGTATAACTTTCTGGTATTTCACAAATATTTTATCCCAATTTCATTTTTAAAATTCAATATCAAATTACAAAAATAACATGTAATTTAATTATTTTAAAAACTTATAAAATAAAATAGGCATATGTTACATACCAGAGTATGGAAAATTTATATTAACTCTGCTGTTATATTAGCTAATTTTTTGTGGAAGCTAATTTTTGTGGAAATATCTATATAATGATTATATATACAAATATGATATGTGTTTTATCCATTCAACAACTGATCAAAATTAAACTTTTCTCTAACAGTACCCAACATCAAATCTCAGCTTGGCTACTTACCAGTCATGAGCTACTAGACAAGTAACTTAGTCTTCCATAATTTACTCTTCTTTAAAATGAGGATGATCATGGTATTAACTTAAGGAAGTTATATGAATAAAAATAGATAAAAATATAAAGCTCTCATAAGAGTGCTTGACCACAAAGTGCAATGTAGAAAAGAGAAGACAGGGTCAGGAGAATATTATAATAACCTAGTCAAGAAAAACTGGTGGCTTGCATGAGGAAGGTGCAGTGTTGTTGAGAAATGTGCAGATTTTGGATGTATTATATCTGGATGTATTATAATATACATTCCATCACAGGGATGAGAAGTGTGAAAGAAGACTCAAAGATGACTTTTGGTGTGACCAACTAAAAGACTATATTTGCTATTAAATGGGATAAGAAGTGGTTTTGGAATATTAATTTCAAGATGCTAATTAAAATATCTAGGTGGAGTATAAAGAGACAATTGGACTATAAATATTTGGGATCATCAATATACTAAATGATATTTAAAGCAATGAAACTGGATGAGATCACAAAGAGAGAATAATCTACAGAATAAATTCAAAGACTAAATTTTAGCATTCTAATATTAAAATATTAGTAGATAGGGTGGCCCGGGTGGCTCAGCGGTTTAGCGCCACCTTCAGCCCAGGGCCTGATCCTGGAGACCCAGGATCGAGTCTCACGTTGGGCTCCCTGCATGGAGCCTGCTTCTACCTCTGCCTGTGTCTCTGCCTCTAGAGAGCTCTGTCTCCCATGAATAAATAAATAAAATCTTAAAAAAATATATTAGTAGATAAAGAGATATCAACATAAAGAAAATAAGATGGAACAGCCAGTGAAATAGAAAGAATGCCAGAATGTATGTCCTGTAGGCCAAGTAAAGAAAGTGTTTCCAGGAAGACAGTATATTAAGTTTGCCAAGGTGGATGAGGACTGAACACTGACTCTTTGTTCAATATACCTACTTAATAATAATGCCTTGTGTCGGGCAGCCCCAGTGGCCCAGCAGATTGGAGCTGCCTTTGGCCTGGGGTGTGATCCTGGAGACCTGGGATTGAGTCCCAGGTCAGACTCCCTGCATGGGGCCTGGTTCTCTTGCTCTCCCTCTGCCTCTCTCTCTCTCTCTGTCTGTCATGAATAAATAAATAAAATCTTAAATAATAATAATAATAATACCTTGTGTCAAAACATGAATAATGTTAGCAATTCTTGAGTGTTTTGATTCTTCATATTTCAATTTTCTCTTTCTTCCCACCCACAGTCTTGCTAGAGAAAAGAAAAAGCAATAATCATTGTTCTGACTTTGTATCAGTAATTCTTTAGGACCTAAAGATGCAGTTTGCATTGCAGAGTAAGTGTGTGTAAATGGGACTTTAATTTCATAAGAATGTATTATTTTAATTAAATAAATCAATATTTTATTATTTTATAAATTGCATCCCAGTATTCATTGTTAAAAGTTAAATTTGTCACATTCTTCAGTTCCCTTTATGACATCCCAATGTTTCCAGTGCTTTATAATTATATTTGGCTTGAAGCCTAAAGTTACTCAGCCCAATGATGCAATTTGTCATTTTTATGTGTAAGTTCCAAATGATTTCAATGTATTTCATGCATGTAAAAAATGCAGGACATGTCCCTGAAGATTGTGAGAACACAGTTTTGAATTACACGGTGAATTTTTATTCCTGAAATATTGACTTTTCTACTCAGGAAATAATATTGAATACCCTGTGGATACAATATGTAAAATGAATACCCAAGTAGAGCTAAGGATTTCTGAATTAGAGCTAACTGCTTTATTCACCAAGAGGCAATCACCAGAGTGACCTGGACTCTTTGTTCTCAGGATACATTCATCACCATGCCTGGTGCTCTTGTATAATACAGTAAGCAGCTTAAACTGTTACCTTAATCAACAAGCCTTTAATCAATTACTGATTCATTGATGAACTTTTTATGAAATATATGCTGTTTACATTGAGATATGTGCTGTAGAGGATATGAAAGAAAATTTCCTTTTATTTTTTTTATTTTTTATTTTTTTTAGAAAATTTCCTTTTATTCCTTGTTCCCAAGACCCCTACTTTCAGAAACATGGCTAAGGCATTAAAAAATTAAAAGAGAACAAAGCAATAAATATCTTTAGTTCTAAATTATGCTTACAAGCTATAGGACCCCGGCAAAGGGAAAGATGACTTCCCTTTGTGTGTGATTTAGTATGTACTTAAGCTTTCAGAATTTCTTCTTTGTGGGCATGGAAAATCCATTTTCAGAAGAATGATGATGAACACTTCATGTAACAGTGTTTAAGCTCTGTCTCTCAGTAAGTATTTGCTAGAAAATAATTCTATGACTTTGAGAGGATTGGCTAGCCAGAGAGAAGGGAAGTGACCTGGTAATCAAAGCAGGCAAAAGAATTACCAAAGGAGGGATCCCTGGGTGGTGCAGCGGTTTGGCGCCTGCCTTTGGCCCAGGGCGCGATCCTGGAGACCCGGGATCGAATCCCACGTCGGGCTTCCGGTGCATGGAGCCTGCTTCTCCCTCTGCCTGTGTCTCTGCCTCTCTCTCTCTCTCTCTGTGACTATCATGAATAAATAAAAAAATTTAAAAAAAAAAAAAAAAAGAATTACCAAAGGAACAAAAGTGTAAATGTGCACAGCCTATTCAGAGCAAATACAATAACGATCTTGCTTAGAACAGAATGGAGATTCTATAGTAAAAATTAAAAAAAAAAAAGAGTCTCACTTGCAGATTCCTCTGATAATATATTAAACCAGAATTACTTTCAGGAGATGAAGATTTTTACATTGACAATTTCTACTATATTATTCTCCTCAAATATCTATGTAGTTTTCTTTAATTGTCAACAAATAGCTATGTAAATACAAAGATAAATAATTTGAGAAAGGATATGACATAATTGTTAAAACTACTCTGCTAATCAAGACACAGGCAATAGATAATTAACATTCTGCTAAACAAATTGTTTCAGCTGATCTGATTAGGAAAAAAATGCATTGCTCCTACTATTTAATCTCTCTCTCTCTCTCTCTCTCTTTTCCTAAGCCCTATGGCTTTCTTGCTCTGTTTTCAACTTTTTTTTTTCTTCTTGAATATTATCAGCCATAATAAGAATAGTCCAGGGTAAAAGGTATGATGAATCTGGGCTACCTACCACAAAGCCTATAGGAGAGAAACATTAGAAATTGAGAAAGGCCATGTAAGTGAAGGGTTTGGTGGTGTCACTGAGTCAAATACAGACTGGGGCAATTTATTTAGTAGCAGTGGCTAGTTTTGTTTATTTTTTGGTGTTGAATTTTTGTTTTTAAGTAAGCTCCATGCCCAGCATGGAGCCCAATGCAGGGCTTGAACCCACCACCCTGAGATCAAGACTTGAGCTGAGATAGAGTCAGACACTTAACTGACCGAGCCACCCAGGCACCCATAGGCTGGCTTTGTAAAAGATTGTTCAAAGAAAATGGAGAACTTAGAATTGAACTAAAAATAATAATGTGGGCAACAGATGAATCTGTGCTGGGTTCTGGGAGATCTCTGATTTATGGTGGAACTCAATTCCAGTGAATGGATATCTGACAAGTAGAATTGAGTAAGGGAACTAACTAGCAAGAATGGGTCACAGCATCAGAATTCTAGTCTAAGAAGCTGAGATTGGAGAGTCTGAGATAAAAACCAAGATAGGAGAAGTAGAGAATGGGATTAGAGAAGCTTGCAAATTAAGCAGTTTAGGAATTTGTTACATTTACCTTTGATGCACAAATATGAGGCTACTTTTAAATTGAAGAATTTCAACAGTTGTGAAGCAAGGGATGACCTCTGCAATCTAAAAGCACAGAAAAAAAAAAAAAAAGCACAGAAAATTTAGGTTGTAGCTCCAAGAAAATAGGGGAACATATCCATATCGGTATAATTGTTTTCAGATATAAGTAGAATGACAACAAAAGCCATTGAGAATTTTTGAAAGCCTAAATGAAGAAGTAAAACAATGAACAAATAATGGTCCTGATCTTTGAGGCTAGGATAGTTAACATTACTCCAACTTCCACCAGATGATGGGACTGATCCTACTCTAGTTCTTAAGCCAAGCAATGAAGATGGCAGTACATTTTTCATAGACTCAGCAAAACATAAGACCCAAACAGATAGTAAACACTTGTTATTTCTTACTTTAGCAGTCTGTGGTAACTGAGACCATCTGTGTCAATGTGACTTAAAGTTTTGCCTGGAAAAGATAAGACCATAAAACAACAAATTACTGTTTGCTTTGGGAAATGCCTTAAGTGCAATTTATTGAAGACAAGAATCTTTTCACCTAAGCAACCATGCCTTTTCAGATAACAGTTTACTTGCTTCAACACCATTTCCTTATGTGTCCACCAATCCCAAATGGCAATATTATGAATTTTACTCAATCCCAAATGAGTGTCCACCTTGGAGGATCATCTTAAAAGGATCTACCTTGAAGGCTGACTTTGACAGCCTTTTTTATTTTCCCAAAGTTTAAATTCAAGTTAGTTCACATATAGTGTAATAATAGTTTTGGGGGTAGAATTCAGTGATTCATCAGTTGCATATAGCACTCAGTGCTCTTTAGATGAAGTGCCCTCCTAAATACCAATCCCAATTACATCATCTCCTCACCCACTTCCCCTTCAGCAACTCTCTGTTTGTGCCTTAGTTAATTTATGGTTTGCCTCCTTCTCTATCTTTATCTTATTTTGTTTTCCTTCCTTTGCCTGTGTTCATCTGTTTTGTTTCTTAAATCCCACAGAGCAGTGAAATCATATGGTATTTGTCTTTCTCTGACTGAATGATTTCATTTAGTATATTGCATTCTAGTTCCAACCATGTCATTGCAAATGGCAATATTTCATTTCTTTTTTATGGCTGAGTAATATTTCACTGTGTGTGTGTGTGTGTGTGTGTGTGTGTGTGTGTGGTATGTATCAGGTACACATCTTCTTTATGATCAGTTAGTGGACATTTGAGCTCTTTAAATGTTTCAGCTATTGTAGATAGTGCTGCCATAAACACTGGGTGCATATGCCTCTTTGAACCACTATTTTTGTATCCTTTGGATACCTACCTACTACTGCAATTGCTGGATTGTAGGGTAGTTCTATTTTTAAACTTTTGAGGAAACTCCAAACTGTTTTCCAGAGTGGCTGCACCAGTTTGCATTCCCATCAACAGTGTAAGAGGGATGCCCCTTCTCTGCATCCTTGCCAATATCTGTTGTTTCCTGAGATATTAATTTTAGCCGTTCCTACAGATGTGAAGGGATAGCTTACTGTGGTTTTAGTTTGTATTTCCCTGATGATGGGTGATATTGAGCATCGTTTCATGTGTCTGTTAGCCATTTATACGTCTTCTTTGGAAAAATATCTATTCATGTCTGACAACCTTTTCTGAACCTTTTTCCCTTTCAAATCATCCCTAAATTCACCCATTTTGCAGTGAGTTTAAACTAGTTTTATCTTTGTATTTTAAAATGGGTTGTTTCATTATTGTACACCTGAAGTTAATGTTGTACTATATGTTAACTGGAATTTAAATAAAAAGTATAAACAAACTAATGAATAGGTTGGCTAATGCTGGTTTGGTAAATTCATCACCTTTCTTAAATTCAGTACCTTTCAACTCTTTCTTCTTGGCTACATTGATGGTTCTGGTTCCTGGCACTAAAGTTTGTTATGTTATTTATAACAAGAGAAGACATACTGGTGTTAGCACAGAGTGAGTACCTTAAACTCAGAAATATATAACACTATGTGCTGAACAAACTTCTGTAATTATATATAAAGTTAAGAGGTCTCTTAAACAAGAAAGATTATACAGTATTATAAAGGGTTGAAAGGTAAATGTGGATTTTAATGTAGGAAAGATCAAATTCAAAATGATGTACTACATTCATTATAAATAGAAGTTAAGCAACTAAACTATTATTAGTTATTATGAATAATTCACCAACTAAAGCATCATCAATACTAGCAAGAACTAAATTTGAGAATTTAATTAATGTTTAACAAACCAGAACTATTCTCCCTTATAGAACATGATAAATGACAAGGATATAAAGCACAATGTTTTTAGCATTTTTTATGTGTGAGGAGGGGTTGTTTTTTTTATCAAATAATATTATTATTAAAAGTCAGATTCTTAAGGTGACTTTTTGGAGCCTCTTATTCAATGCATTATTTAGAAAATTCAGATAAGCAAACCAAATTCTTATATTCTACTATACAAATACTGTTTCTGGAACATTATGTATATCAGAGCATCCATCTTTCATTCCCTCAAACTCTTCCAAAATATTGAAAAAGAAGAAAAAGCTCCAAACTTATTTTGAGGTCAGCATTACCAAAATCAGATAAAAACAATATAGAAAAACTAAAGGCCAGGGATGCCTGAGTGGCTTAGTGGTTGAGCATCTGCTTTTGGCTCAGGGCATGATCCCAAAGTTCCTGGATCGAGTTCTGCATCAGGCTCCTTGCATGGAGCCTGCTTCTCCTCCGTCTGCCTATGTCTCTGCCTCTCTCTCTGTCTCTCATGAATAAATAAATAAAATCTTTAAAAAAAAGAAAAAAGAAAAACTAAAGGCCAATATAGCTAATGATAACAGATGCAAAAATTCTCAACAAAATATGAGTAAACTGAATTCAACACTACATTTAAAAAAATCATACACCATGGAATATAAAGGTGATTCAATATATACAAATTAAGAAATGTGATATGCCACATTAAATAAAGATTAAAAATCATATTATCTCAGTAGGTGCAAAAAAAGCATAAGACAAAATTCAAAATCTTTCATGTTAAAAACTTTCAACAAATTCAGTATAAAAGACAAGACATAATCCCTAACATAATAAAGGCCATATATTACAAGCTCACAGTAATATTATATTCAATAGTGAAAGTTGAAAAATTTTCCTTTATGATCAGGAAGACAAAGATGCCCATTCTCACCATTCCTATTCAAAGTGGAAATCCTAGCTAGAGCATCAAGCAAGAAAAAGAAATAGTGGCATGGAAGAAGTAAAGCTGTCTCTGTTGCAGATGATATGATCTTATGTATAGAAAATCCTAGTATTCACCAGATACTATTAGAACTAATCAATCGAGTAATGTCACAAATACAAAACCAACATATAGAAATCAATTATGTTTCTACACGTGAACAAGAAATACCTGAAAAAGAAATAAAGAATACAGAGGCACATGGGTGCTTTAAGCATCTGCCTTTGGCTCAAGTCATGATCCCAGGGTCCTGGGATCAAGCCCAGCATCAGGCTCCCTTGCTCAGTGAGGAATCTGCTTCTCCTTTTCCCTCTACCCTTCCTCCCCTAAGTTGTGCACTCTCTCTCTCTCAAATAAATAAATAAAATCTTTTTAAAAAAGAAATAAAGAAATACCATTCATAATAGTTACAAAATGATAAAATGATAAAATTCTTAGGAATAAATTTAACTATGAAGGCAAAAAAAATGTGCCGAAAATTTTGATATTGATAAATTGAAAAAAAAAACACAAATGGAAAGATATTCCATGTTCATGGAAGAATTAACATTGTTAAAATGTCTAAACTACCTTAAGCAATCTATAGACTTAATACACTGCCTATAAAAATTCCAGTAGCATTTTCACAGAAATAGAAAAACAATCCTAAATTCATACATACAGAACAAAAACATCTGAATAGCCAAAGCAACATCTAGAAAACAAAACAAAACAAAACAAAACTGAGGGCGTTGCATTTCCTTATTTCAATTACATTACAAAGCGATAGTCATCAAAACAATATGGTACTGGAATAAACATATACAGACCAATAAAATAGAATCAAGAGCCTAGAAATAAGCTCTCACATTTGCAGTCAACTCATATTTGAGAAAAGATCCAAGAATAATCAATGTGGAAGAATAGTCCTTCATTGAATGGTGATGGGAACAGTGAATAATCTCTTTCAGAAGAATGAATTTGTACCTCTATATTATACAACTCACAAAATGAACTGAAAATAGATTAAAAACAGACGCATATGACTTGCAACTGTAAAACACCTAGAAACAAATAGAGGGAAAAACTCCTTGACCCTGGCCTTGGCAATGATTTTTCTTTTAGGGGGTGGGGTAGGATATGACATAAAAAGCCCAGCAATGAAAGCAAAATTTAGTAAGTGAGAGTACATCTCTGCACAGGAAAGTAAGTGATTAACAAAATGAAAAGGCAACCTTGGAATAAAAGAAATTATTTGCAAGCCAACTAACTACCTGCTAAGGAGATAATACCCAAAATATTCTAAAAAAAAAAAAAAAAAACTCATACAACTCAGTAAGAAAACAAAACACACTATGATTAAACATGAACAAACCATCTTGAACAGGTATTTTTTCAAAGCAGGTTTACAAATGGCCAACTATCACATGCAAATGTTCTCAACATCACTAATTGCCAGAGAAGTACAAATCAAAACCACAATAAACTATTACCTCACACATGTTAGGATGACTATTATTAAAAAGATATGTAAAATAAAAAAATAAAAATAAAAAAGATATGTAATTACAAGCATCAATGAGGATGTGAAGGAAATCCTGCTGGTGGGGATATACATTGGCACAACTATCATGGAAAGCAACATGAAGGCTCCTCAAAAATTAAATACAAAATTACCATTTGATCAATAATTATACATATATATCCAAAGAAAATGAAATCAGGATCTCAATGTACTCCCATGTCCATTTCAGCATTATTTATAATAATGAAGATATGAAAACAACCTAAGTACCCTTACAATAACAAATGAAACTTCGCATTATGCTGAAAAAAATAAGTCAGAGCAAAACAAATAGAAAAAAATAATAACAAATGGTATCACTCACATGTGGAATCTAAAAATGCTGAACTCCTAGAAACAGAATGTAGAATGGTGATTGCCAGAATCTGGGAAGTGAGAAAAATGGGAGATGTTGGCCAATGGGTACAAATTTCCAGGTACAAAATTAATAACTTCTGTAGATCTAATATACAATATGGTGAATATAGTCAATAATACTGTATTATATACCTGATAGCTTCTAAAAGTGTAGATCTTAAATGTTTTCACCAAAAAAAAAAAAAAAAGGTTATTATATGAGGGGATGTACTAGAGGTGGTAACTAACCATACTGTGGTAATACTTTTCAATATATATATGAAATCATCACATTGTACATATTAGACTTAAACAATATTGTATGTCAATTATATCTCAATAAACTTGGAAAAAAACATTTCTAAATGTAGAAAGGTTTTACATTCTCATGGGTAGGGTTATATAATACGAGTTAGGCAAGGAAATATGAGGGAAGTGACAGTTGATCCCAGGTAGAAGCTTTACGAGACAACAAATGGTTTACTACATATTGTTATTTGATTTTGATTCTTCTATCATGACAGTTTATGTCCAAGTAGAGACTCCAGAGGTGTCTGGGCAGCTCATTTGGTTAGGCATCTGCCTTCAATTTACGTTCCTGGTATTGAGCCCTGTATCAGGCTCCCCACTCACAGGGAGTCTACTTCTCCCTCTCCTTCTGCCCCTCCCCCTGCTCATGCTTGCTCTCTCCACTCACCGCTCTCAAATAAATAAATACAATCTTAAGAAAAAGAGAAAGATTCCATCACTCAGGATACTTAAGTGAATCATGAGAGCACATATTCCTTCAGAATCTACAACGGTCATCTAGCATAAGTAAAAGCTAAACATTTGTATTTCATGCTACTCTAATTTCAAGTTTGCCTTGGAATCTTATTGTTAAAGTCTAGTTACACTCCATGGTATTCTTTTATTTTAAGATTTTATTTATTTATTCATAAGAGACAGAGAGAGGCAGAAACATAGGTAGAGGGAGAAGCAGGCTCCATGCAGGGAGCCCCATGCAGGAGTCAATTGCAGTATCCTGGGATCGTCCCTGAGTCGAAGGCAGACTCAACCACTGAGCCACCCAGGCATCCTGTATGGTATTTAGTTCTTAATATAAGTTCTTAATATAATCAGTATTTTCTGCCTATTCTTATCAGCATGTCAGTTTTTGTTTTTGTTTTATTTTTTTCACTGTTATCATTTAAAACTATGCTGTCATATGGTCATCATTAGTGAACCTAAAATTTAGCAATTCACAATACCAGTTAATTGTAAAATAACACCAATAATAATTAAAATTTTCATACAGATACTTTATGTCTATACAGTAAGGGTTAACTCAGCAACACTGTTGTCCCACTTTTGTGCATTCCAGAAAAAAGACTGGCTTTTGACTATCTCTTGAAAGAAAACCTCTGAGATGTTGGTTAAATGTTTTTGTATGTCTGAGACCTTGCACTACGTTTTATCAGTGTGACCAGATTATAGTAACCGTGTGATTTATGGTAAACAACCATATTTATGCCTGAGGTCCTGGGCTATGCTATACTAATTTGACTTCTGGGGGTCTAGAGATTAAGTAGCTATCATAGTCATGCAATACATGCTCACAGAATAAACTCCCCCCCCCCAAAAAAAAAAAATCTCTTGACCTATGCTTGGGTAACATTCCCTGGCTAGCAGACTTTGGAACTTGTTGACACTATCATTGCTGGGAGAATTAAGTTCACCACTAAAGGATTCTACTAGGAAGGGATGTTTGGAAAATCATACATGATTTCTCCAGGACTTCACCTTATACATCTTTCCCCTTTGCTAATTTTAATCTATCCTTCCACTAAAATAAATTATAATTATAAAATATAACAGCTTTTCTGAGTTCTGTGGTTTCTTCTAGTAAATTTTGCAGCCAGAGGGTGGTCTTAGGAAACACCTGACACAGTACAAAAGTTGAGATATCTTATAAGATTATTTACTAAATTTGTTTACAAAAATTGAAAATCATGACACTAAAAGCAAAGGCAAAAACAAAAACAAACATGTGAGACATATCAAACTGAAAAGTTCTGCACAGCAAAGAAAACCCTCAACAAAATGAAAAGGCAACTTGCAGAATGAAAAACTATTTATAAATCATGTATCTGTTGAAGAACATCTAAAATATAAAAATAATTTATATAATGCAATAACCAAAAAAATCAATTAAAATGAGATCTGAATAGACATTATTCTAAACAAGCTATGCAGATATACAAAAATTATATGAAAAGATGTTCAACATCACCAAACACCACGGAAATGTAAATTAAAACTATAATGACATATCATTTCACAACTTTAGAATGGCTGTTAACAAAAAGGCAAGAGATGGGTTTTGGTGAGGATATGTACAAAAGGGAACAACTGTGCCCTGTTGGTAGGAATGTAAACCAGTATAGCCACTGTGGAAAACAATGTCGTTTCCTCAAAAAATTAAAATGAGAACCACCATATGATCCAGCAATTGCACGTCTAGGTATCTATCAAAAGTAAACACAAATACTACCTTGAAAAGATATTGGTACCTTCATGTTCATTGCAGCATTATTTACAAATAGCCAAACACGGAAATAACCGTGTTATTTCCATCCATGGAAGACTAAATAAAGAAAATGTGGTGTGTTTGTGTATGTGTGTGTATATATATGAATTTTATATATAATCCACATATTTATATATATAATTGATATATATATGATGAAATATTCAGCTATTAAAAAGGAAATTATGCCATTTCTGACAATATGGATGGACTTATGCTAAGTGAAATAAGTCAGAAGAAACAAAATATGATCTCACTTAAGTTGAATCTTAAAAAAAAAATTCTTAAAGATAACAAATTGCTGATTGCCAGAGGCAGGGAATAGGGGGTGGAAAAATAGATGAAAGTGGTCAAAAAGGATACATTTACAGTTATAAAATAAAGAAGTCCTGGAATGCAATGTACAAGATAATGACTATAATTAATAACATTGTATTATATATTTGACTGTTGCCAAGACAGTGAATCTTAGAAGTTCTCATCACACACAAACACACAGAATGATAACTATGTATAATGACAATGTTAATTAGGTTTATTGTGATCATTATTGCTAAATACACAAATATTGAATCATTATGTTGTGCATGTGAAACTAATACAATGTTACATGGCAATTATATCTCAAAAAATCATCTAAAAACTAATAAAATACAACTCTATCCCTCCCCCCCCAAAAAAAAGACTAACCACAGCAAACAATGAAGAAAATGTAGAGCAACTAAAACTCTCATATACTGCTTTCGAGTATATAAAGTGATAAACCATATTGGGAAAATAAGAGTTTCTTGTAAAGGTAAACATATATCTACCCTCTGAACCAACGATTCTACTCCTAGGTCTTCACCCCAAATCAGTAACAACATAAGTCCACATCAATACTTGCACAAGTATGTTTCTAGCAGTTGTAGTCATGGTAATCAAAACTTGAAGAACCTAAAAGTTCATCAATAAAACAATGTTTGAACAAAGCACATTTATTCCCATATGGAAATAAATAAGTGAAAAAAATGTATACAGTCAATATGAATTGGAGAAAAAGAGGCCAGGCACAAAAGAACAGAGAATATATGATCTAAGTTTAAGAAGTTCAAGAACAAAAAAAAAAAAAAAAAAAAAAAGAAGTTCAAGAACATGCAGAATAATCTATGATATAAATCTAAATAGGAAGGAAGGAAAGGAAGAAGAGGAAGAAGGAAGGAAGGAGGAAGAAGAAGGAAGAAACACAAAAACAGAACAGAAAGAAGAACAAAATAAATAAAAAAGACAAAAGAACGAATAAAGAAAAAGAAAGTAATAAAGAAGAAAGAAAGAAAGAAAGAAAGAAAGAAGGAAGGACGGAAGGAAGATTAAGTCTGAAGACAGAAGAAAAAAGCCAAACGAAAGACAGACCGCACGAAAGAAAGAACAAGAAGAAAATCTAAATAGTTATTTTATGTGTTATGGGAATGAAATGGAAAAAAAAGATGTGAGGAGCTTTCTAGAGTATGGAAATATTCTATGCCTTGGTTAGGATGTTTGTCACATGAAAGAATTTCTGTCCAAACTTATTATCTTGTATAATTTTGATCCATAACTTTCATTATATATAAATTTTACTTTGTTTAAAAATGGGTATTATCTGAATTTTCTTTGCATTAGAACTACAAGAACCCTTTTTGCTATTTCTTTAATTTTTTTCTTCCTTTCTTTTATTTTTTTTTTAATTTTTATTTATTTATGATAGTCACAGAGAGAGAAAGAGAGAGAGGCAGAGACATAGGCAGAGGGAGAAGCAGGCTCCATGCACCGGGAGCCTGCTTCTCCCTCTGCCTATGTCTCTGCCTCTCTCTCTCTCACTGTGTGCCTATCATAAATAAATAAATAAAATTAAAAAAAAATAAAAGAAGGTTGATCTTGTTTTCTTTGCAGACTTCTTTCAGGAGCCTCACTGCAGTGACATCTGAATGAATAAGTTGACAATGTCAAACACTATGTTCGTTTTTCCTTTCCATGCAATTTGTTTCAACATCGATGGGTAATATAATTCTATCAAATAAGATGCTAAATTATTTGAACATTTCCTGGGGAAAAGTTATCTTATTCTTAATGCACATATGGTTTCATCTTCTTGTTTTAATTGTCATGTTTGTTTGAACTGGTACATGTTTTGTGACCATTGCTAATGCCAGCCTAAAAACAACCTCACAAAAAAAGACAAAGATGGGAAAATTTGGTCCTCTCTGATGGCATTGGTTCAGTGACTTTTTGGGTGTATATAAAAGCTCCATATTACTAAAGCTACTTGAACCTGTGCCCTTTTTTAACTTGTAGCTGAAAATGTTCTAGTGATATATCAATTTAGAAATTTTCCTTATCTGTTTAGAAAGCAATAGAACTGGATTGTTTTTCCAGTTCTCAATGGAAAATGGAGCACAACAGACGAGCAGATGAACAAAATTCTATCAGCAGCAATTCATTAAATAATAAATATATAGATTAATCATGTAGTCAGTGTTACTACTCAATTGCCTTGACCATCATAAACTTACTTAATAGCCTAGGACAAACATTTTTTTTTTTGTTCCTGTATGCCCCAGTATGACAAAAAATGATAATATGTTGCAGTATAATCATTAGTGATTTAAGACACAAGAGAAAAAAGACTCTAAGTACCACAATCATCTTTAAGATACACAGCATAACATGCAATATTAAATTAGTACATTTACTCTGAGTAAGCAAATATGTAATTCCAAGTAATGTATTATTTACTAGAACTAAATTCATTTTCAAATTTTATTTCCAACATTAATGATTAAAAAATGAATGTTATTACTTAGTATTGCCTTTAGCTTGACTTTACAGAACAACTTTCGTATTGCAAAATATGTATCGAAAGTCTAAGAATATTAAAAGAAATTTTATCACAGTTTTTCTTAATAATATACTAATTTAATCATTTGGAAGAATTTAGCTTTCTAGAAAGAACTCTCAATTGTTCTGAAACCAAAACTATTCTGTCCTTAGGAAGAGAACTGATTGGAAAGTTACAAAATATACACAGTAGATTTAAACAATGAATACAGAGTAGACAGTTTCACTTTGATTTCTTCTAGTCAATTTCACTTTTAGTTCTCATGCAAAACTTCACTTTTAGCTCTCATGAGGTGCTAACAGAATATTTAAACACTAAAGAGAACCACTTTCAATTGTTTAAGATCGTAATATGATTTACATTAATTCTGTATTCTAAAGACTCTTAAGATACATATTCAAGAACCTATACTTTGTACATTGCTTCTTTAAACTTGCAAACAGTACCTTAATGGATTATAAGAAGTGTTATTTGGTAGGGATGAAGGTACTCTGTTTGAATGGAATTTTTTATTTAGGCTTACCACATATTACCAGTGAGTAAAGACACTGAATCTTAAATCACGAACACCGGATTATTAGGGCTGAGCAAGTTAACTCAGCCAATTGGCCCTTCTGAAAATAATTCCATTACTGAAGTCCATAAATTTTCAATTAATTTCCTTTTCATTACCTTTCCTTTCAATCTCATACACCCTTGGCTTTACATGTTCAGAACAATTCTCAAAAATAAACAAACAAAAAAAGGCATAAGAAGAGTTTCCTTTGTTGTTTATGAGAGTCCATAGTTCTCTTTCTCTGAGATGTTTGTTTCCTTTAATAGGGATTCCACTGAACAATAGAGTCTATTGTTGGTATCCTGAAAATTGTACCTTCCTATATTTATTTATTACCATGATTTCTTATAAAATATTTTTCTACGTTTCCTTAAAACACTGATAATTTTTCTTTGAGGAGGGACAGAGAGAGAGAGAGAGAAGAAACATAAAATGATATAAATCCATTTTTCACATACTACAGTTTAACTAATGTAACCTACACTATATAGCTGGACTACTTCATATTTAACATGAGGCTTTTACAGTACATTAAATAGTCCAATGCCATGGGAGTTTCATACATCAATAGACACTCTTTTGATAGTATATAATATTCAAACACTGACACTATAATATTAGCAGTACTGCTCTACTCCACATTATGACATGAACAGTATGAATAACTGAAATAGCATATCACAGCTATACTGTTAGGATTGCACAAAGGAAGCCACCATCACCTTAAGAAAACTTCTATTTTAAATCTGGGAGTTAATCATGCATCACTTTAGTGATTTGCTTTATATGTAGAATGTATCCTAAATCCTGATGATACTCTGTGATAATTATTAGAAAATAATAAAGAATCTAGCATGCAAGAATGAATCAAAACATTCTGAAACAAAAAGTAGCTTCGAATAGGATATTGCCCATAATATTCAGTAAGAATGCTTGTATTTCAGAATAAAATTGCTTCAACTAGATAATCAACAAATCAGTTTCTTCACAACTTTGTCAGATCACAGCATGCTTCCAAATTTAAGGAGAAGGAGTATAGACACCTCTAAAGGCAGGTCAAGTTTACAAAACATCAAACATTTTGCAGTTATAGAAGATACCCTTTTGTAGTTCCACATAATTTGTGTTTAGGTCAAAGTCTTCTGTTTCATAAATGTTTCTAGCAGTTTGATGAGAAATGAATGTTGTTAAATATCTAACAATAACGCTCACATTTACCTGATATCATTTGAACTACGTTGGCCATACAACAAGAATGAGGTGTTTTAAAAGTAAATACTATATAGAATTTTTTATATTTTATTTATTTATTCATGAGCAACACATAGAGACAGGTAGAGACACAAGCAGAGGGAGAAGCAGGCTCCCTGTGGGGAGCCTGATGTGGGATTCGATCCCAAGATCGTGCCCTGAGCCAAAGGCAGACAATCAACCACTGAGCCACCCAGGTGTCCCTTCTATATAATAATTTCTAATAGTAGTTATTTTCAAAGCAATTATATTTTCAAAACATATAGATATGGTAAGAAATTCTTTTCTTAATTATTAAATTTACTGTATCTATAACCCAGGCCACCTAAATAGCAAGATTTCATCCAGAAAATAATTCATCGAAAATTAACTGGATATTATCATTTACTAAGTAGATTACAGTTCTATGACTGAAATAAATTGCCAATTGGCTTTGTAGTATAGTCATTCTAACTTGACATACAGGCAAGGCAGCCATAGCAAAACCCAACATGGTTTAGTCATCCTCCTTGATCATAACTCCAGAAATTTGGTGACCCATAAAAATAAAAAGCATGCTGACCTTATAAACACATATATATCCTAGGCCTTGCACAGTGCCTGTAACATAGTAAATGCAATAAATTACTTGTTTAAGATGGCAAAGATTCCTCTAATCTTCATTTTGGCCATGAGTGAAACAAAGAAACAGCCTTTTATCCAGGAAGATCAAGAATCTCAGTAATCTCTCACAATTAACTCTCCCGTGTCTGTTGAGGCTAGGATTTGGTTTTCAAGATTTTAGTTAAAACACATGTTTTATTTCTAAAAACTCTGGTATGAATGCATAGTGTGATGCTGACTAAAACTTTTCTTTCATTATCACCTGATAACACTACTGAGAGCGAGAGAGAGAGACTTACCCTCAGAACACACCAACCACAGGAAAAGAATGGAGAAAATTAGTATTAATTGCATGCTTACTAATCATTAGCCACTTTTAATTTTTTTTTATTTTTTATTTTATTTTATTTTATTTTTAGCCACTTTTTTTTTTTTTTTTTTTTTAGCAAAGCAACTAATTTAACAAGCACATGTGCATTGTTTACAAGGTGTCAGGCTTTAGTCGGTACAATTTTCCACATACTATTTTATCTAGGTCTCAACAATCATCTTTTGAGATGAATATTACTAGCATCCTTTTGAATAAAATAGATACTCAAGATAAATAATTTTTTAAGACTCAGATATATTAAGAAATGAGAATTTAAAACAAGTATACCTAACTTATTAGGAGTTATTGCTTGTTCTCAAAACCCAAGCTTTCCCATGTATTCTGCGGTGTCATTGAAGGAATCCATCAACTAATCGCTCAAGGCATTCTCTGTGGCAGTGGTCTCATACCAGTGTGAGCAATTGCTACCCTGTGTGACCTCACTCCATTTAGTTTTATTTCAACAGTAATCGATGATAGCAATAAAAAGGTAATAAAATATGGATCTTTGCCCTAAGGTCTAGTATTTAGACATTATATCCATATAATTGGAAACAGAATTACATTTTGTTTAAGAAACAAAATGAGAGTTTTGTGTGTCTTTTTAAAGAGGATACAAATGGCAATACCTAATATACCATATTAAAAGTGCAATAATAATAATAATAATAATAATAATAATAAATACTTTTTTTTCTTTTTGAGATCACAATTTTCAGGAAAGATGTAAAGCCTTCATAATATTGTCCTTACTCCATAAAATAATATTCCTATCAAATACGATAACCTCCAATTTTGTAAAAGAGGGAAGTGAAAATCAGGGATGTTAACTTGCACTAAGACATAGAGTCACATGGCTGAGATTACAACACTATAGATTTAATAAGCATACATTTGTATCTGTTATATTGCACATGATAAAAGATACTTATAGGACGGGAAGAAGTTGATTTCTTTCACAGCAATTGAAGTCTTTAGGTTAGTGCGATCCATAGGACTACATCAGTGGAATTTGCAAAGTGGCTTTGCTATTTAAAGGTATTATGACCCAAATGCCTTTGAAATGATTGGATAACTTTTTTAAAAGCCATACAACATTGATTTTTCAGCTATGTCTGTAGTCAATGCACCAAAATCCCAAAGAAAGGAGAAAGAAAGTTTTGTCTGGACTCTATGCCTTAAGAATTGTAGATTCACTGGGTTTCTCTACACACAGTATTATGATTGGGGCAATCTCACAAACACAATTTTTCTTATTTAGAAAAATAAATAAGAATAGTGCCATAGTTCATTTTTAATAAGGCAACATAAAATAAGACAGGTATTTTCATTTAACTATAGAATACATAAAATTACTTTTTATATATGGTTCTAAATTGATTTTGAAATAATTCTCATTTGTATCAATTAAAATGTTTACTTTAAATATTTATTTAAAGAGCAAATAGTAACTGAATCTTCTTTCAAGATCCAGGAATGATATATTTTTTTCTTCCCCAGGAATCAACACAAGCCATTTCCTCTGAATAAATCTGTGAACCTCTTATAGAAAAACATGCTGAAGAAAAAACTTGAACTTCTAATCAGGCAAGATGTCCTTGAATCAATCACATGTGTCTTGTTCAGCTTCACCAATTAGGCCACCACACAGCTTAATGCTAAGGTGATGTCATAGAAGACTGTCAGATTTCTAATACATTAGTGCTTTTTTGTATATGACTCTTAGTCTTCATTTTTGAATCTCTGGCATATGATTTTAGAATTTCCCAGCTAACAGAGTAGTGATATTGCAGGTGATGTTTTTCTTAAGAATAGGTTTTTTTTAATGCAATAATTTAAAAAGAATTATTTTAAATAATTTAAAAAGAACAACAGATATGCAGAATGTTCTTCACAATTTCATGTGAAAACCATATGAACACCTTGAAGTCCAGGGAGCAAGATAAATGAGAAAAAAAGGTTAGTTGTGTTGATTTTAAATAGGAATGGTACCAACAGGACTGGCTAAGGGACTAGATAGAGGATGTTAGAAAGTAAGAATCAAGAATGCGTTTGATACACACTAACTCACTGTTTCTGGTTTAATAATTAAAATTGATGAGTCTGTTTTTCCAAGAATATTGATAAATTTGTGTCTGTGGGATGGTATTGAACACACATACACACAGATTATTGTATCTTTACCATATTATAGACTAGGGCTTCATTTAATTGCTTTATATGTAATGATCATTTTTAAGCTTTGGGTCATCCTATGACATAGAAAATTGTATTACCACAAATAAAATGAGGAAAATGAGGCACAGAATATTCAAGAAGAGGCTTTCACAAGGTTGCTCATATAAATATGAAGTGGCAGGTACAGAAGTGAAACCACAATACTCTGTCTCCAAATCAAGGGTTTTAAGCACTATTCCATAATGCTTCCCAAACCTGTCCTATTCATATAGGTATTCAAGGTGGGGGCGGGGAGGGGGGTATCATTATAAATTTGATCCTAAAAACAGCATATCTAAAGCAAGGTCAAAGGTGTAAATTAAACAAACTGAATTAAATAAGTATAGAATTTAAAGTTAAGGGATATTTTGTGATTTGTTGAAACAACTATTTCAGAAAGAAAAATATAAAAATTTGATATCTGAAAAAAAAATTGACATCTGTCTCTTAATTTTTACTTCTAGCTTATATTTAGCTATTAGTGAATTTAGCTATTAGTGCATTGTTATTTGAGTGGGGTTTTTTTTTCCTCCTACGTATCACAAGTTGGATACACATTTTTCTTCTTTTACATTCATTTTTATTTTATTATTTTTTAAAAAGATTTATTTATTTATTCAGAGAGAAGCAGAGATATAGGCATAGGGAGAAGCAGGCTCCATGCAGGGAGTCCGATGTGGGACTCGATCCCGGATCCTGGGATCATGCCTTGAGCTGAAGGCAGAAGCTCAACTGCTGAACCACCCAGGTGCCCCTTTTACATTCATTTTTAAAAAGAATCTCTATTTCAGTGTGATCATCTACTCTCATCTGCCTTTCAAACTTACTCTGTTTTCTCCTTTTTTTTTTTTCCTCATGTAGAACAAAAGCTGCATGTATAATTCAGATGAATTGTGACCATAGTGGGTATGGCTTGACTTACACTCACATATAAACAAGGTAACAGACTCAATTTTACTGTTACTTAGGTTCATCTCCCTCACATGCTCACATCTTGAATACCCCCAAACTGGATTCAAACTGTGTTCAAATATATCTGGCTAATGAATATTTGTCATGTTTACCATGTTTACTGTCCTAAGTTTCAGTTTTCCCATCTGTTAGACATAGACATAGAAAAATACATTACCTTCCTCATATGGTTATGAGATTTAAATGATATAGAAATTATTCTAGAATTTTATTCATCTATACTATAGCGATTATGTTGATTCTTTTATGTTGATTTTATCTATTAAAATTCCTGCTTGTTTGTTGTTCTTAGTGTAATCTAATTACATAAGCTATTACTTCCAGACTATGATAGTATTGACAGTATATTCCTGTATTGATCTCAACTTTAATGATAATTTTTCATTATTTTGTCATGCTGTACTTATGTTAATTATACTATGTTCATTATATTATGTTGATTATGCTATACTATATTACATAATGTCATAGGACTACTTAAAAATATAATTATTTATATTGTATGTATTATATTCATATTACTATACTACATATTAATATATATGAATTACATATTCTATTTCTATATTTTTAATTTATAGTTAGTATGAATATATTATCCAGCTATTTGTATTTAATAAGGTTTTTAATTGAAATGAAAGTTACTTTTGGTCAAAGATTATTAATATCTAAAGAGAGTATCATGTTTTTAATCTTTGACCCTATTCATGTGGGTGAAATAAATATATTTCTGAAGTTGGGAACATCTTTCCAGGGAGATGCAGTGCTTGTGTGTGTTGTGTCCTTCTCTTAAGGGCTGTAAGATTTGATTTAGTAAAAGTAAAAGGGAGAGGGGAATAAACAGTGGTTTTAGATGAAGTTAGAGAGACAGGATAAGACTAAAATAATAACCTGATTTTAGGAATTTAAAATCAATTCATAAGGAATTTATATTCTATTTTAAGTGCATACCATTTTATACTCTCTCTTCTCTGATACATTATCCTCTTTCTTTCTCAGCTGATGAACTTGCTTATTTGACTGAGAAATAAGCAATCAGAAGAGAATTTCTTAATGATCCCATTCTAAATCTAAAACCTCTCTACATCTGTACTCTGCCTTCCTTCATCTAAAAATTAATGAAAAGTCTCTGCTACTGTCTCAGCCAACAAAGGCACTCAGACACTTTTTTTTAAACCTGTTTCTTCAGGGGATTGGCTATTACAATTAATCTCTATCTTTTACATCAATTTTTTTCACCATTATATTTTACTCTACTTAAAAATTACTATCAGGCCACAAGCATTGAAATTTCTCCCATCTGAAACTATAACGGCATCAGTGATAACAACAAAAAATACCAAAGCAAATAGAGTTGTGAAACTGTTTCTCTCCAATGCTACTTTTCTTTTTCCCTTTATAGCAAAACTCCTTTAAAAGTTGCTTATATTAAAAAAAAAAAAAAAAGTTGCTTATATTTACTGTTTGCAAGTCTTTGTTAAAGTTGAACATGAATTACATGTTCTGTTTTTTTCTATATTTTATTTTATTTTATTTTATTTTATTTTATTTTATTATTTTTATTCATGGGAGACAGAGAAAGAGAGGCAGAGACATAGGCAGAGGGAGAAGTAGGACCCCAGGATCATGTCCTGAGCCAAAGGCAGATGCTCAACCACTGAGCCACCCAGATGCCCCTGCATTACATATTCTGATTCCTAAATACCCTTTAAAATTCTTTCCTTTTCTAACCTTATTCACCCTTGATCAAACTGCTAAAGCAGTAATGACCTCCTAGATTGGCCTCAACATTCTCTCACCTGAAGGCCTTTCTACTCTACTTCTTTCTGCATACAGCACTCTTCTGCATATTGTTAACATGATACTCTCTTCTTCCATTTAAATATTTTATTAAATAGCTACAAAGAGATCTTTTTTGACACTATACAATGTTGCTTTTCATTACTTTTTAAAATTCTCCATTCTCAATTCCTAGAACAATATCTGATATTTAAAGAATATATCGCTTCAAAAAGTAATTGTTGGAAGCAAGATAGAATCTACAAAGCCCACTTTTGAAGGTTATTTCAATATCTAGAGGCAAATGAACAAAGAAATAGAGACATGTTAAAAGAGTAATTTAGAAATACTCTCTTCTTTTAGAAACAAGGGCTAAACATTAAAATAAATTCTCTTTCAAGCCACAGGAAATGCAAATTGCAATGTTACATACACAACACATACACGCTGATTTCAGTTTTGCTTACAAAAAAAAGAGAAGGATAGAGAAAAACTTACTCACTGTACTGGATAAAATTACTTCCATAAGCCATGTATGTATGATGTTCTTTCTAGCTTGTGTTAGTTATTCAGAATAAGTGAGTTACACTTAAGAAAGATTTTTAAATTTGCCAAACTTTATATCGGAATTTATTTTAAGAGAAATATCTGCACATTTAAAGTTTGATTTCCTGAACCAATTAGTATATATACATTTCGGGAACATATACATAGACCTATATATATGGGCACCTACAGAACTTTCAGCATGATACAATATTAAGTGCAAAGAGCAAACAACTAAATGTCAAGAAAAACTTGATTTCAACCCTAGAGATGCTGTTTGAATTAGTAGTTTAATCTCTCTGGATCTCAATTTCCATATCTGTACAAAGTGGAAATAATAATACTTGGTCTATGCAGTATTTCTGAGATCAAATAAGTAATCTATGTGATATACTTGAGAAGTACTTAAGCACTACATATAAATGAAATGTTTTACATAAAATCCAGTAAATCTCTTTATGAAAATGAGATTCTATTACATTTACCAAAAAGTGTAAGCAAATACATAATTGGGAATGAGTTGTTGACCAAAAATGATATACTTGTTTTCAGAAAGTGTTCCATTTTTGTTAGAAAAATTCCACATTTTCAGTCACCTAAAAAATTGGAAACTTGACTTAGAGCATTTAAAGCTTTATTTGCACCATGTTCAGCAAAAATACATTGGTCATTCTCCTTTAAAGATCTCATTTATTACTTGTCAAATGGGACAGAATTCAATACACAACTGTTTTTCCACTGGGGTAGTTTCTTGGCTGAGGTGAGTATGTCAGGTAGAGTCAGACAGTTAAAGAATTAAAATGTCCTAAATAGCACAGCAGCAAAAGTGTGATATGTGGCTCCTAGAGAATTTAAACAGTATAAAACCAATGGGTATTTTTCTTTAATATATTTACTTGGCTCAGAGCAGGGGTGGTATTGGTAGAATGAAGAGTACTGGTGGAGGAGGGAAAAAATTGGCAAATTCTGCCTTGAAGTTAAAGATCACTTAAGAAATGGAAAGCTGGGCAGCCCCGGTGGCACAGCGGTTTAGCACCGCCTTCAGCCCAAGATGTGATCCTGGAGACCCAGGATCGAGTCCCACGTCGGGCTCCCTGCATGGAGCCTGCTTCTCCCTCTGCCTGTGTCTCTGCCTCTCTTTCGCTCTCTCTGAATAAATAAATAAATAAGTATTAAAAAAAAAAGAAAGAAATGGACAGCTCAGGAAGCTGTGCCTTATACTAGCTGCTTAAGTGCTAAGTTGGTTGGAAGAGGGATAGAGTGTTGATAGTGAGTAGATGCACAAACATTTCTGCAATAAGCTATCTGAAAGACCTTAAAAAACAGCTATGTCAGCCAGGAGTTTTGGAAACCTAGGAGAATTCCACTTTAATTGTTTCCTTTAAAAATAAAAAACTAAAACTCAAGCAGCAAAATGTTAAGAGACCTAATGGAGAGATGAAGATATTCTTTCTATAATCGGCAAAACCCTAAGTTGTTTTTTGTTTTGATTTGTTTTGTTTTTTGGCCAGCTAAGCAGTTAGAAGAGGTTCCAGTATTATGTTGAATTATAGTCTCAACAGTGTTTGAGAAAGTGTTACATAGAACCCGACGGCTATACCAACTGACAGGAAATTCCCAATTCATTTCCTTTTTGTTCAATACTACTACTACTACTACTAAAAAAAAAAAAAAAAAAAATACCCTGATGGGTGAAGGATAAGATTAAGGACATCTTAATTATTTACCTCATCTTTGGGGAGAAGGAGAAAGTAAAATACTGAACCAATTGAGGTCACTGATTTTCTTTGCATGATAACACAAGGTAAATTTTTATGCTTCTTACTATATCACTTTAAGGTAACACTTTATGGGTTATTATGACACTTCTAAAAATGAGATTGCTAACGAATATTCTTGGCATGAAAATAATAAATGTGACTACCTCTCCTTGCATAGAATCTGGGATCATCCTTCTTCATTCTTTGACAAGTTCTTGGCAATTTCAATAACCGCTTGGAGAATCTTTCCAATTCTTCAACCGATTAGTTCCATTCTCCTCATTTCCAAAAATCTGTGTGTAAACTCAAGTCATCCCTTCACGTGATCATATCTTAGATCTTGTCATGGAACCAATGGCTGCACCCACTCAATAATCTCTGCCTCAGACATCCCCCTCTCTAATTACTATCTCTGATGATCTATTTCTCTTTGTCAAATTCACCTGCTTGGCCATACCATCTAATATGCTGACTCCAACAAGAATTCACACCACCATGATCTCCTACCTATTGACCCTACCATTTTTCTCTCTCAATTATCTCTTCATTTATCATTTGTACCTACCCTAGACAACATAGCTTATATTTATTAGTGTATTGATTTTTCTAATGTAGAAATTAAAGCTCAGAGCAATTAAATACCGTGTCCAAGCAATCATAGGATTCCAAATGAGATTTTCCAACTGCAAAATCTTGACTCTTCCTTTTAACTATTATAACAAAATTCCAGAATGATAAATAGTATCTGATAAAACTTGGATGCACATAAGAATTTAACTGGAGATCTTTAAGTAATGCCCTGATTTAATATCTTTTCCTTCTTGGAAAATCATCTAAAATCTATAAACTTCCTCAACAGACAAATGCTCACAGAACAAAAGGTTGCCTGAAACTTCAAAGGACTTTTGAACCATCTGAAATAAATGAATAATTTACTCATGAATAAAAAGTTAAGAACTCACAAATTACTCCTGGGAGGAATCATGTCTTGTGGGTGTCTGTATATTACACAACATTAGGAGCTAATCTTAAGAAAAATAATTCATTATAAACATAAATAGTGGCCAGCCCTTGAAAAAGGCCAGTATGGAGGAAGTATAAGCTTCACTAGCTTCATTGTTATTCCATTTGTGACTATACCATGTTGCCTTCCAAAGCAACTACTTTGTATACTCACCCCACCTTCCAAAAATAACACCCAGTGATCTTGGTAAATTAATGAATGGGAGTCATTTAGTCTGAAATTCATTTAGAGTAAAAAAACAAGAGTTTTTTGCAGGTGAAATTTAGGGAAAATTTCTAAGTACTTATTGTCATTGTACTTTATGTATTAATAAAATACATATAATAAAGTAACTATTTTCATATTTCTTTATGTATTAATATTTTAATTTGCCTGTTAAGTAGTTCCAAGGAAAAGTAAATATTTAATTGATAAATCCAAACAGTATTGAAAGTAACACAACTAAGTATAGTCCTAAATAGAAAACCACCCTTTAGTCTTTATCTTTCATGATTTAGAAATTATTGCAGGGATCCCTGGGTGGCGCAGCGGTTTGGTGCCTGCCTTTGGCCCAGGGCGCGATCCTGGAGACCCGGGATCGAATCCCACGTCGGGCTCCCAGTGTATGGAGCCTGCTTCTCCCTCTGCCTATGTCTCTGCTTCTCTCTCTTTCTCTGTGTGACTATCATAAATAAATAAAGAATTTAAAAAAAAAAAAAAAGAAATTATTGCACCTAAAATGCTGCCATCCCTGGCCCCAGTGATTATGAGTCCAACATCATTTTTTAATAGATTTTATTTATTTATTCATGAGAAACACACACACACAGAGAAAGAGGCAAAGACCTAGGCAGAGGGAGAAGGAGGCTCCATGGAGGGAGCCCGAGGTGGGACTCGATCCCGGGTCTCCAGGATCAGGCCCTGGGCCGAAGGCGGCGCTAAACTGCTGAGCCACCCGGGCTGCCCCCAACATCATTTTCTACAACGCTCTTTTTTTTTTTTTTTTTTTTTTTTCTCCTCAGGTGTATATGCCTCTTTTAAACCAAAATTCTAGCCAGGTCTTTGTGTCAATCCAAACAGTAAGTTCCATTTGAGATTATAAATGTAATTCAAAACTAATCTGCATTCTGAGTTTACCTATTACAGAATATTCTTTTGTCATTTTTATATTATCATAGGAATATTGTCATTTGTAATGTATTTTTCAAAACTATTATTAGTCACAAAGCAATATTACATGCTATAAGCAGTCTTAAGTATTCTTATAATGATAGATGCTATAGCAACAAATAGAATAGAAATTGGTTAATATTAATGATTTCAGTCTTTGATTATAAAAATAGAATCACATTCTACATATTATCAATTCAAAATGTCTTATTGCATTATATAAGGGATACTTTTTCTTGGAAACCATAAATCATGAATTAAAATTAATATATTATAGGACCGTAGATAGATAATCCTTAAGCTAAAATTTGAAATGCCTCATTTATGTTGCTAAATGTTATTTTTACATTAAGATTCATTCCAGCTGTTTGACATATTTAAACTGAAATAAATATTAAGTATTTACAACTTTCAAAATAAGTTAAGCGAAGATTTTTTGTCATCTTAGGTTCTTTGACTACTGAAGTTGTTACAATAACAAAATAATAATTTTATTAAAAATCAGATAAAATGCCAACACTAGTATGTCACCTCCAGCCACTAAAGAAAGAACTATTTTGTAAGAATTTAAGAATCTCATCACTGGGACGCCTGGGTGGCTCAGCGGTTGAGCATCTGCCTTGGGCTCAGGGCGTGATCCCCGGGGTCTGGGATCGAGTTCCACATTGGGCTCCTTGCAGGGAGCCTGCTTCTCCCTCTGCCTGTGTCTCTGCCTCTCTCTGTGTCTATCATAAATATATAAGTGAAACCGAAAAAAAAAAAAAAAAAGAATCTCATCACTGCTGTACTATCACCTGACATGCTTATTTTTTTCTCATTTGTAAAGTGCCTGCCTACATAGAAAGGTGACATGACAATAATAGCTAGCACTTAATAATTCTATGTGTTATGAACTGTTTTAATGTTTCTCCTATGTTAATTCCTATGTTAATTATCCTACGGCCTGGCCTTGCCTTGCCTGTGAAAATAACCTTCTCTTAATCAACTCTATTAAGTGGCTTTTGATCAGAAGTATCTTCACTGGATTCTTAATTTCCAAAATAGTACTCCTATGACCATTCCACAGATAACTATGCCTTATTATCCGAAATTAACAGTCCTTGCTATGACTATTCTAGGTTTTATTCTGGTAATTGAACTCAACCTTCTATCACAAAACCTAAAATCTGGTCATCTTTCAAACCTATTCAAATGCTCAAATGATATTTTCCAGCCATTACACACCACCTTCCACTACTCATAAATTTATCAGCAAGTCAAAAATCAGTACCACTATTACTAGATTTAATCTGATTAGAACCAAAATTCACCTACTTCCAGATTAAAACTTCCACATTAATCTGATAACAAATATCTGATTCAACTACATTTTTCTTCTTTATCCCATTAATCTTAAGCTTACTCCTATTTAATTTATACATTAACCTTCATAATAACCAGAACATTGATGAGTAGAAGTCAGCCAAGTCAGAACCACCAGTCAAGTCTCACATCTACACAACAGAGCAACTCCTATAGCTTCCTCAGAAATAACTTACTTACATCCCAATCCATTAAATTCAAACATAATTTCCATTTTACCCTTTTTCAAGGTATAAAAGATCACTATAACCTCTATCAACAATTCTAAAAAAAAAAAATCCTCAGGATGGTCATATTAGAGGGTCAATTTTCAGAATAATGTTTACTAAGCCAAAGCCCTTATTTAACCAAAAATGACCAATATCTGTCATTCCTGAAATAAATTACTAAATAAATTTAAAAACATTAAACATAAAAAAGATCCACCAATATTGGTTAGAATTCCACAACCAATTCCACCACTCACAAGCAACCCTAGTCCACCATAAATAGGTGAAGTTTTCAAAGAAAAACCTGGAAAGTAATCACAAAACTAGTTCTTAAAACAAATATGTGTCATCGATTTTCTCATGTGAAATTTGACCATAACCAATGACATGAAAAATCACCACTGTATTTCAACTATAAGAATTAAAATTTTTAAAAAAATTAAAGAATGATAATAACATCTGAAAATCCCACTCACTAATCAAGATTATCAACAACTCATTCATTGACCTACCAGCCCCATCAAAAGTCTCTCAGTCACTGGATCCTTTTAGGAATGTGTTTAGTCTTATAAATTTTAACAGGATTATTCCTAGCTATACAGTATACATCAGATATAATAACTGCCCTTTCATCAGTAAACTATATACACAAATTATGGATGAATTATCTGATATATACACACCAATAGAACCTCCATATTTTACATCTGACTACTCACTTATGTAGAGTGAGCCTATACTACAGATATTATAGAGAATATAGATATTATCTTCTTAGAAAGATGAAATATTAGAATTATTCTATTATTCACAGTAATAGCCACAGCAATTATAGATTATCCCAACCTGAGGCAAAAATCCTTCGGAGGATCAACAGTCATCACTGGTATTACAGGCCCTACACTGTCACTAGTCAAGTAGAAAGAATCCAAGGAGGATTATCAGCTGAAAAAGGTAGTACTTCCTGATTTTTCACTTTTACTTCATCCTCCTATTAATCATCTCAGCCAAAGTAGTCATATACTTATTATTTCTCCAATCAATGGGATCTAATAAACTATCAGGAACTTCACTCAACAAAGACAAAATTCCATTCCACCATTATTAAACAATTGGACATCCAAGGATTTTTATTCCTAATTTTTGGGTTATCCAATTTAGTATTATTTTCACCTGATCTTCTGGGAGACCTAAACAATCTCTGGCCAGTCTTCTCAATAGTCCCACACACATCAAGCTAGAATGATATTTCTTATTCACCTACTCAATCCTATGGTCCATCCCTAATAAATTAAACAACATGTTAGCCCTTATTTTCTTCACCACAATCCTGGCAATCATCCCTGTACTTCATATATCAAAACAACAAAACATCATATTCTAGCTCCTCAGTCATTGTCCTATTCTGATTACTTGCAGCAGATCTGTCGACACTAACATGAAATGAAGGACAACCAAATGAGTATCCATTCATCATGATTAGCCAACTAGCATCAATAATGTATTTTCTCTTTATTCTCATATCAATTACAAGCATTATTGAAAAACCCTTCTAAATAAAGAGTTTTGTAGTATATTTATTACTCTGGGTAAATCAGAAAAGAAGAATAATATTTATCCTTAAGACTCAAGGAAGAAACTTCAGCTCCACCATCAGCAGCCAAGGCTAAAATTCTATTTAAACTACTGGAAACTTGTGCATGAAAAGTGAAGCATTTTTATCATGTACTATATCAGTATTAAAAATAAATCATCTACTGGGGTGCCCAGGTGGCTCAGCGATTTAGCGTCTGCCTTTGGCTCAGGGCCTGATCCTGGATTCGGGATCGAGTCCTTCATCGGGCTTCTTGCATGGAGCGGGCTTCTCCTCCCTCTGCCTGTATCTCTGCCTCTCTTTCTGTGTCTCTCATGAATAAATAAATAATCTTTAAAAAATAAATCCTATATCATTCCATAACTATGTAATTTATACATCCAGTGGTCGCATGTGTTAGTACACATATATATTCTACATAATATAAACTATGTATAATCACTCTTTAACAGCTTATCCCATGCATATAAGGGTGTGCATTATTGATTTTGCAAAATACATAAAATGGTATATCATGCATACAATTATAAATCCTATGAATATCTACAGCAAAATTAACATGATTAATATTACATAGCACATAATATTATTGGTTGGATATACCCCATTAAGTCAAATTATTACCAGACAACATGCCTATCATAACTGATAACCACATTTAATTATGAATCTTCAAGAAACCTTTCTACAAATGTGTCCCTCTTCTCTCTCTCTGGGTCCATAACATTTGGTGGTGTCTAGAAATTAACTATGTCTGACATTTCATTCTTACTTCAGGACCATGTCACCTAAAATCGCCCACTCTTCCCTTTTAAATAATATTTCTCAATGCACTAATGACTAATTGGTCCATGCCCACATATAACTGTCATGCATTGCATTTGGCAATCTTTCTTTCTTTTTTTTTTAATTTTTGGAATGCTATGCCTTAGCTAAAGCTATCAAAGGCCTTAACATAGTCAAGCAAACTGTAGCTAAGCTTAAACTGAGTATTACTTACCATCATTATAAACCATAAGGTATAATTCAGTCAATGATTACCGGACATAGAAGAACCTGTGTATACACATACATACAAGCTTATCAAATAAATGATTACCTTAGCACACTCTTTAACCTGCATAAACCTTATACTGTATGTATTTATTAGCTATCTCACCAAATCACAAAAACAAGATTAATTATATATATATAAAGCTTATCTTTCATCTCATATATATTTTAATGATAGCTAAAATATTCAAACTCCTGATCCTACAAATGAAAACTCTATTCAAGATGATCTTAAAACTTTCCCACTGATACCAACATGCTACTTTAATCCATAAAGTAACCACAGATAGACATCTTCCTGGGTTGGATTTTTTTTTTAAATCAAAATCAGAGTATATTAAACTAAAAAATAAATTAAGTATGTTCAAAATTCTTTTTTTTGAGCTTGATTTTATTTACTTATTTGTTTAATAATAAATTTATTTTTTATTGGTGTTCAATTTGCCAACATACAGAATAACACCCAGTGCTCATCCCATCAAGTGCCCCCCTCAGTGCCCGTCACCCATTCACCCCCACCCTCCACCCTCCTCCCCTTTCACCACCCCTAGTTCGTTTCCCAGAGTCAGGAGTCTTTATGTTCTGTCTCCCTTTCTGATATTTCCTACCCATTTCTTCTCCCTTCCCTTCTATTCCTTTCCACTATTATTTATATTCCCCAAATAAATGAGAACATATAATGTTTGTCCTTCTCCGACTGACTTATTTCACTCAGCATAATACCCTCCAGTTCCATCCACGTTGAAACAAATGGTGGGTAACCACAAATGTTGGAGAGGATGCAAGATTCTTGACCCTAACAGAGAAGAATATTCAACAAGTAATTCCACTATCTATAAATTTGCTATTTAAAAGTATAAATCCCAGTAGATAGGGATCCTCAGTACCTCACCCACTTTGCCATTCTTTTATCCTTACTTTTTCTACTTAATCCACTAAGCCTTCTTTCAATTAATACTACTATGAAGCTCTTGCCTTCCATTGGAACTTTGCAAATGCTACCACCTCTGTTTAGAATATGATCTCCTCTAGTTTCCTCTGTGCTTTTCACTTGTTGAACATATGTTTATCTGTTAGTTCACATGTTGACCAGCCAACTTGTTTCCTCCAAATTCACTTCAGGCAACTCTGCTTACAGCTATTATGGGATTGCATAACTGTCCCCCTAAGTATGTATATAAGGCTATACTGACACAATTAATAGTAATTTTTTAGTTCATGTTCTTTCTCACTAGAGTCCAAGTGCCATGAAAAAAAAAAAAAAAAGAACCGTGCTAATTTTAGGGCTTCCATAGTGTCCCACGTGCTTAAGGACAAGGTTTGTGTCTACTATTGTGTAGCTGTCCCCAATTTTTATTGTAGGATGAAATAATCCGTGTACACAAAATAAGAACAAAGCTTGCTGCTCTTTCTACATTTTTAAGTTCTGTCCACGACTCATTGCTTGTTTTTTGACTTCCTCTCTATATAGGTCAATTCATCAAACAGATGAATCAAACAAAATATTCAATGAGTGTTTAATTGCTATTAATTATGTCTTGATTTTCACACTCAAAAAAAATGTATAGCTTTTTTATTTTTATCTTCTCTAATAATTTTCTCTCCAACCTGTATCTTGAAGGTTCCAAATAAGTCTCCCCTATTAGGATACCAGCCTTCTTTCCATAGTAAATGAGATATTAAGTTACTTTCATTTTTATCACAGAGATATTAAGTTAAATAAAGAAAATAATGCGTACCATTGGTACATTATCTTTAATAATAAATCTAAATGCCTCTGTATTTCATTGAAAGACTATATACTACAGGAAAATAGATCATGTATTAATACATTCTATAATTGTCATTGCTAACTAATTGTTCTTTAACATACACCGTCAAAATTTCCAAAGGAAAGATAAAAGGCCCATGCGCCGTTATACCAAACCCACCAATATAAAAAAAGGGACTCTCTGCGATGCAAGCTAAAAATTTTTATAGCAGAATGAAGGAAGGGCAATCATTGCATCACTACTTTCTTTTCCTGCTAAAAGCCAGATTGTTCTCCTGGTGTAGTTTTCTAGAGCTCTTTCTTTTTGGCCCAGTTTTACATGACTTAAACAGTAAGGCTGATGCAACTTCCCTAGAGAGAGAACTTCCTACAGTTTAATAAGTCTCCTTATTAGGATGCTTTTCCTTGTTGATCAGCCGTTGTACATATTCATTATGTAATTTCTTTATATTACATACGGTCATTATCTGGAAACAAAATGTTCAAAGCTCTAATTCATAATGTTTATGATAGTTATAATTTATTATTATTTATTACTAAAAGCAATAGTTTATTACTACTATTAGTAGTACCATTAGGAAATACTCTAAATGCTATGGGCTTGACTTGACATTAATTAATTAATTAAAAAAGGAACAAAATGCTAGCAAATACAAATGTGTAAATAACACATGCTAAGGAATTATCAACTTAATTAGATAGGGAGACCTGGTCCTTCATCATTTCATTTTATTAAAATAATGCTTCATTTTTCCTGACTAGTCAGTATTTTTTTTGAAAATTATTTGTTAACTTATTCTTCTGAATATAACAGAATTAGAATTATGGATTTATGACACAATAGTGAACTGCAATCAGAGGCATGACAATAAAAGAACAGTTCTCCATTCACTGAACTGCATTTAAATATAAATCCAAAAGAATGTTGCCTGAAACACAAACAGGGAACAATGTTCCCTGTTCAGCAGAACATAAAGCTGATTATGGAAAATGATTTGGTCAGTGAAAGAGTTGAATACTATTAAGAAACAAAGATGCTAGATAACAGGAGTACAATTAATTTATGATCAGTTTAATTATTTTTAATAATAGTTCAACTTCACAAGTACTTCAGAGGCACTGAAATGTGATAAAATTATATTAAGAACACATAACCAGGTTGATATAGAATTTCAAAACAAAGGATTTTTTATAGCTGCATAACTTCTAATATAAACAATATTATGACACATATTATGTAACTGTATTATGTAAATATCTAGATATTCAAAATTTTATTTTCTTAACAAAAAAATTCCATTTCATTGACCGTATATTTCAGTGTTTTGATATACAATGTATAAAGTATATCACTTACTTCTATTAAGGCACATAATATCAATAATTATAATTGCAATTATTTATTCATGGTTGGAAAATAGGTTCTGACAATTTCTTCATCAACTTTGTAAGCCTCTGCCACATACTTAGTAAGAAATTATCCTTTGAACTGTTTTATCATGGGGCTGTGCTCCAGATTATAATTGCTTTGATCAAAACTGTCCTTTAACTTGTAGCTGAATAGTAATTATCATCAGGAGGTCCTACACACGGTACAATAGCAATTTGAATTTAAGTTTGTAGAAAATTCTATAAAAAGCAAATAAAAAGATAAGGTATCTAAAGTTTGAAGTAGGTAGTTGAGGTTAACAACTTTGACTTCTCATCAAAATTTGCTGAAAATTTTTGAAATAGTACAAAGTAAAGTTGCCAAGATGCTAAAACTTGAGCTAATGGCAGTTTTCTAAACATATTTTACCAAAGTCCTTGGGAAATCAACAATCTACAGTAAATATCAGGATGACAAACTCTTCCAGGTTGTAACTGACTAACTCAGTAGGTAATTTGCAGAGAAAAAATGAGAGAAGTCTTCTCTAAGTATAAGTCTCATCAATTTCTTTATAGGTTCTTCATGGGTAGATTATCAACTAAGTGTTACACATATTTAGATATTAAAAATATGGCCTGAAAAGTCACTAACAAGTAAACAAAAAAATAGTTTGTTGATTCCATATCTTCACACATTCTATTTCTGATGGCACTGAATATTACCCAACTTATTATGTTTTATCCTATGAGACACAAAACCAAATCATGTATGTTTTATCAAGTGCTTTAACAGGCATTATATTGTTTGATATACCACATTTACCATATTTGCACAATTGTGAAATTATTTTGAAAATTTAATTAGTTTGTCAGCCAACGTATATTTATTGAACACTTTTTCTTAGCCTGGTAATGTGCTAAGTCTGGGATATTTACTCAGTCTCTCACATCATGGAGTTTAGTGATCTAGTTGGGTGGTTTAGTCAGAGGGATGTATAATACAAAAATAATTATAGATAATTAAATAATTTCAAGTTTGCAAAATGAGGCAAGAAAAGGAAAGCTTAACCTTAAAAAGGTTAAGAAAGCAAAGCTTAACCTTATTTTCTTATTTTCCCAAGGAAATATATCCAAGAAAATATTGATTCAGAACTCAAACTTACATGTACAACTTTATCCCTCTGTACTACATTGCACCTAGAATCTCTACACCAAACCCGTGTTGTGACCTCATGTGAGAGCAGAGCATCAGCTGGTGAGGGGAATAAGGGAAAATCAGCCACTTCTATCAGTCTCTCCCTAAAGCATTAAGCCACCAAAATTTTAAGACCTATTTTTTTTAATTACTTTTTTTTTCAATTTATCTATGATAGTCATACAGAGAGAGAGAGAGAGAGGCAGAGACATAGGCAGAGGGAGAAGCAGGCTCCATGCACTGGGAGCCCGACGTGGGATTCAATCCCGGGTCTCCAGGATCGCGCCCTGGGCCAAAGGCAGGCACCAAACCGCTGCGCCACCCAGGGATCCCAAGACCTATTTTTAAAACAACTATATAGTACTGATATATTATGGTACTTCTTAGAAAATAGTTCCAATAACAGTTTCTGACATATTTTGATATATTTAGGAATTTACATAAAAGAAAGACAACTTTCTTGGGCCATAGACACTGAAATTTTATACATATTTAGATATTAAAAATATGGCCTTCATTCTCATAACCTTAATAAGTTGTTTTCATGAAAACAGGAGCTATGCATTTCTGATCCCTGTAATCCCTTCCAGTGCTTCAAAGGCTGGTGAATTGCAGGCATTTCAGTTCCTTCAAATGAGTGAAAAACTAAAATAGAGTGTAAGAAAAGGAAAAACATAAAATGAAGAATTATATGCCAATTGGAGGAAAAGTAGAAAAAGATTTGAGCAAAATGATTATTCAAGACCCTGGTGACCCATTAATACAATACCTGTGTGTGTTGATGTTAAAGAGAAGGATTTTGGTGTTTTCTTCACTCCGTATCAGAATAAACTGTCATCATTTGTATGTTCTTACAATTACTGCATGTTTAATCTATCTGCAGTAGGAATATTCCAGCTTAACAGCAAAGCACAGCCGTACATTTAAACAGTCCTTTAGAGACTGTGTTTTGTGATAAGCAGGGAGTTTTTGTTGGTTTGGTTGGTTTGGTTTTTGTTTTTGTTTTAAGATTTTATTTATTTGAGAGAGAGAGCGCATGAGCAGAGTGAGGGGCAAAGGGAGAAGCCTACTCACAGCTAAGCAGAGAGCCCAATGTGGGGCTCAATCCCAGGACTCCTGGATCATGACCTGAGCCAAAAGCAGCCACTTAACTGACTGAGCCAGGCATCCCAGGAGGGAGATTTTTACTTTACTTATGTCAAAGAAGAAAGAAAAAGGATGAGATGAGAGAAAGAAGCATAGAACCTGGGATATTTAAATAATGGAGAAGAATTTTTCAAATTATGCTTTGCTGGGATGATAATGATGATGACAATGATGATAATAATGATGACGATGGTGATTTATACTTAAAACCTATTAAGTTACACCATTTATTATAATAACTATTTTCTGCTACAAAGCATTTCCAAGAACTCAAAGAGAATTTCATACTGAAAATTTATGAGAATTACAGGGCATATTTTTCCTAGAATGATAAGATTTGCAACAATGAAATATTGTGGAAATTTCTGAAAATAGGATCTTATCTTGTTTGAAGAAAAATAAAAAGCCTGTGTTCCTAATAAAAGTTAAATTGACGAACCTTAGAGTAAATCTTAAGGTTGTTAAGCTATTCACTTTCCTTGAAGGCAGGACTTCTTTAAGTTCTCATTGACTTCTTATCATGGGAATATTTGGTAAGACTAATATTATTTCTGTGGTAGACAGAATTCTAAGAACAGCTCCCAATGACTCTTACCTTCACCCTTGAGTGTTGGTGGATTTTTTGAATGATGATATATTATCTAAGATGCTATATTATAAAGCAAAAGGGAAATAATTTGAGTGGGTTCAATGTAATCCCATAAACACATAAAAGAAACTTTCTCTGGCTGGTGGTAGAAGGAAAAGTCAGAGAAATCTGAAGTACTGGATGAATTTGGCAGGCCCTTCTTGGCCTGAATTTGGAGAGGACCACATGTAAGGATTGGACACTAGGCAGTGATTCCAATTTGACAGCCATTGGAAAAAAAAAAAAAAAGTTATATATACACAGGCATGTGCAAACATGAAATTTTCCAAAATAATTCAGCACCAAATTTGAATCACGTAAATAGGAGGCTTCTCTAGACATCTAGAAAATCTTATTTTGGTATTAAATAAATGAATATGGTATAATATCTAGAAATATATTACATATAAATATGCTATAATTATAAATAACCATAATATCTAGAAAACAATTCTGAGCCAGGAACAGTTTATTTAATTTAATCTTTCTTGCTTTTTTAAAGGTTATTTCTTTTCAGACTATAATCAATAGAAGTATAACACATCCTTTTTATTAATTGAGTCCAGTTAGTAAAACCACAGAATAACTTCTTATTTTATTCCTAATAGTCTGATTTTTACTCATATCTCACTTTTTTTAATCAAATGTGAATAATGTCAGAAAACTACCACACTAAACAAAACAAAACATGAATAATTACTGATATTTGTATTCCATCTTACAGGTTCTAAAGAACTTAATCCCAAATCCATTTTGCAATTAGAAGGGATATAATTAAATTAGCAAAACACTTTTACATACAATATTTACTACTGAAATAATCTCTGTACCTTCCTCTCAGGTTTGGTAGTAGATCTAAAACTATTCTAAAATGTAAGGACTTGGGCAACTGGGTGGCTCAGTGGTTGAGCATCTGCCTTCGGCTCAGGTGGTGACCCCGGGGTCCTGGGATCGAGTCCCACATCGGGCTCCCCACAGGGAGTCGGCTTCTCCCTCTGCCTGTGTCTCTGCCTCTCTCTCTGTGTCTCTCATGAATAAATAAATAAAATATTTTTAAAAATAAAATTATATTAAAAATAAGGTCTTAAAATGAACAAACAAACAAAAAACACACAAAAAGTAGGGATAAGACACTCCTTAGAGTCTTAGGAAAAAATAAATTCCCAGGGTGCCTGGGTGGCTCAGCAGGTTAAGCATTTGCATTGGCTCAGGTCATGATCCCAGGGTCCTGGGATTGGGCCCTATGTGGGGCTCCCTGCTCAGCGGGGAGTCTGCTTCTCCCTCTGTCCTTCCACCTTGTTCGTGTGTGCTCTCTCTTTCTCTCCCTCTCTCAGATAAATAAATTTTAAAAAAATTAAAATTAAGGGATGTGTGGGTGGCTCAACAGTTGAGTGTCGTCTGCCTTTGGGCGTGATTCTGAAGTCCTGGGATGGAGTTGCACATGGGACTCCCTGCATGGTGCCTGCTTCTCCCTCCGCCTGTGTCTCTGCCTCTCTCTCTGTGTCTCTCATGAATAAATAAATAAAATCTTTAAAAATTAAAATTAAAAAAATGAATAGATTCTCTTTCCTAAAAATTGAAAGTGATATTTGAAACATATAGTAACTAATCACTAATTCCATGTGTCACCAAGATCAACTCATGTTTGCCTGTTTCTTTCCCTAGAATTGAGATGAAACATAAGAACATCTACTATTTTCAGAGTATGATTTTGAATTCTTTATAGTTCAGTTTTAAGTTACTAAAATGATTCTACAACTGTCAAATTCATGCATAGGCAGCAGTTTAACAAAGTTCTTTAGAATACCAACTAAATATTTTATGAGATGTATAAAATTGTAATAATGGGTATATTAAAATTTCATTTAAATAAGATAAATTCAGCCAACAATTATGCCTTATTTTTCAATTCAGATTTGTTTTTTTATTCCCAATTATTTTTTATTATCATGGAATCTAAAATATATATCACATATGGAACACTATTAGTGTTTTATATCGGAAATAAACTATTCTTGAGACTAAGTAACTAAAAAAAATATTTTCTCCCTTTTCTTTTAATTTCTAATAGAATCCAATTTAATCTAATTCAACAGATTGGTGGAAAGCATTAAGCAGACACATTCTGAAGAATATTCAGTCCAATTCATGTTTTTTTTTTACTGTGATAATTACAACTGAGTGTATCAATAGAATGGTTAGCTTGAGGCTTGAGCAAATAAACCAACTCATATTCTGCTCTCTTAGAAAATAACATTGTTATTTGATTCCTGTTCTTGCAGTAGCTTCACTAATAACAAACAATATTATTTTCCTCTTAGTGTGGTTTATCTTTAAACTTGCCATTAGAAAACTATCCTAATTAAAAAAAAAATATATATATATATATATATATATATATATTTGCAGGAAATAGCCAAAACTTAAAGTAGAAAGGACGAGCAGAGTTTCTGTCCATTTTTTCCCCAAAGGGAATAAACCTATTTATATTGAAGATAAAATCACCTTATTTTTTAAAAACCATGTTAAAATTGACCACTAGTAAAGTGAATGGAAGCTTTGGATTCACTTCATTAGGGATTTAATATAGGGTTGGGACAGGGCAAAATAATGAAGCAATAGTCTTAAAAGTCAAGATTAAATCATTGATTTGTTACTTGAAAACATGAGGATTAGTTGCTTCAGGATGGCCTGTGGCAGATCATCAGAGAAGAAAATCTTAAACTATTAGAAAGAATTAGTCTATTACTTTACAAATTGACAACAGTCAAACTTTATTGCTTCTTTTTTTTCTTTACTTCCAACTTCCATCATAATTAAAGCTAACCAGAACAAAAGAAACAATCATAGCAGTAAATGTTCTTGAATTTTATAAGACATGGTCCAGAGTTTCTTAGCACCATTGGATTTTATTTCTGTTACTTAACAGAATTTATTGGTATAATTTTGAAACTAAGAAGTTTCCTTTATTGCATACTTTTAGCCCTTGAAGATATTGCTTTAAATATAGCATTTAGTCTAGTGCAAACTAATATTCTACAATAAAATCAGTTTTTATAATAGTGGAAACCAAATCTACTGAATTTTATCACAACTGATGCAAAGATTTGCTTTGTGGCAATAAGGATTTGTATAGAGTTTTCTTTAGGAAGAGTAAAGATGATTTTTATGTTTTTACCATTAAGATACTTTTTGTATTTCTAATATCCCCCTTAATATCTGCCTTTATTTAAATGTTAAGATTGTACTTACAAGAAAAAGCAGCAACTTTTGGTGAATTCAGAATGTTCTTCATATTGTTAAATTCAAATAATTAATATGAGACATTTGGTATTTATTTTTTGGCTATGACCTGGTTAAGAACAAAGGAAGAGGAAAATGACAACTTGGGTTTGGGGAAATAAAAAAACTGCTTAGTAAACTACAAAATTCTCAAAAGCAGAATTTTGATGACAAAAAGAAAAAAGAGATTTCAAAATAATATAGGATATCTTTTATATAAAACTTAAACTCAAGAAAGAGATCAGATATTGCTTAATTATTTAAACAATTCTCATGAACTGGAATTATAAACATAAAAATCAAGATAGAATAAATAAAATATGAGGTTGGAATGAAATAGAGGTTTCAATATTCTTTGATGGCATATCAGATTTTTTTTATATTCTATGTATTATCTTTGTCAGATTTAGAATTTTTTTTAAATTTTTAAAAAAGATTTTATTTAGTTATTCATGAGAGACACACAGAGAGAGAGAGAGAGAGAGAGGCAGAGACACAGGCAGAGGGAGAAGCAGGCTCCATGCAGGATGCCTGCGTGGGACTCCATCCAGGGTCTCCAGGATCACACCTTGGGCCGAAGGCAGGTGCTAAACTGCTGAGCCACCCGGGCTGCCCTAGAATATTTTTATAGTAATTTTTTCTTATTTTCTTCTTTGTACATAGCCATTTGTGAGGAATGCACAAAACTACTCTCACTTCTGATACTAAGTTCAAGTTCAGGGATTCTTAAAATACGCTTAAATATTCCACTAGAGAGGACTCAACTCACTGAGAGCTGTTATATTAAGATTGGTCAAGGGAAGAAGTGCATAATGCAGAGTCTAGGAAAAGTACTAAATTCAGAGCTTCTATTGTCCTCTCCCATGAGATAATGGACAGTCTTACTTTCAGGAGATCAGTGTGGAGCAATATGCTGGAGTCTTGCCAAACAGGGAAGGTCTCCTGAGCCTTGGTATCCAAAATCTTTACCAAGACTCCATCACATAAACAACTATTTTGCCATTCAACGGGCAGATATCTGTTTCCACCTCCTCAGGAGATCTAACTGATACCACATATCCAAATTACCCTCCCAAAATCACATTGTTACTATCTAGGTGGTTGGAGCCCCACACCCACCCACGCACCCCCCACCCCCCCGGCAAACAAAAACACTCCCATCAAGGGTGACATTCCAAGGATTTAGAAATTATCTTCCAGAAGTACAGGGCAAAGACTACACCTCTTTTTGATCAAAGTTAAATTGTTTACTACACAACATCCTAAAAAATGCAAGAGAACTTCCCATAATTCTGCCATTTGCCATCAGCTGAGCATTCATGGACAACTGGTCTAAGGGGTTTTGGCCTAAGGTTCCTGTTCCAGTGGTAAATAATTAAACATTTCACTTTTTAATGTCTTTATTTATAAGAAACAGCTTCAGAATTAGTAAGGACAAGAATTTTGGATTTGAGAAATTATGCATAAATAACACTTGTTAGTTGTTTTTTATTGTTGTTGTTTTGGGCTTTTTTGGGGGGGCTAAAATCACATTATTATTTCATACTTTTTAATAAGATACTTCTAAAGGACAGGAGAAGTTTCATCATCTAATTCTGATTTTTTTTTTCCTCTTCCTTTTTCTAACCTCTGTCTTTCCCTTTGTCTCTAATTCACATACATTAATTAGTCTTTGTAGAATGAAAAGTCACATCTCAAGGGTTGATCTTTTGTTCTACTCTAAGTAGATTCAGTTCTTAATTAGAAAATGCTTTCACTGGTCTTCTGCATCAAAGAAGGCAACAGAAAAAAGAGTTGGAAAAATAGACTGAAAACATTTAGCCTGGAATTTAAGAGATTACATAAACTAGTATTTTCTTAGAATCAAATAAGTTCATAAAAGCTAAATATCTGGGGTCCACAGAGAAATTGAAAATACATGCTACATGTTTTTTTTCCCCTTGTTTAAGTGAATCAAGTCAAATATATTAATATATTAGAAAAAATGCTTATTGTCATCAAGTTGACATTATCAGTTAATGTTTATCAGGTATTTTTATATGTGACTAAATTGAATAATCATGTCTTCCCTTTCTCACACGCTAGAATAATTTTTAAAAAATTTCAATTGCAATCTGAAAATTTTAAACCTCAATAAGTATTTAAATATTGAACTGAGCTGTTAGAATTTCTTTCTCTTGTGTGCATAGAAACACCTGATAAATTTAAATGGTTTGACAGATTTGTTAAGTCTCTGTGGATGGAAGGACTAAAGACCTCTCAAGGTATCTTCTACAATTGCCTACCTTTGAAAAAATCTATGATGTATTAAGAAACCTGAAGTAGAAATGAAGATTGATAGAGAATAAGAAAGCTGATATTAAGCTAGTAGACTTCAACAGCCTGTGCTGATGAATTGTCAGTATTTGTAATTCATCAGGGATTTTACAAGAAAAGGGCCCTTGTATGTTCTTTGAGGGCTCCTACTACAATACAAATAAATCTGTAGGATTTTAAGGTCCAAGGTAAAAGGACACTAAATACACTGACTTTGAATCCAGACCTTCTTCCCAAAGAAAAAGACTGGCACAGAATCTATTATCTCCTAAGAGCTATTCAGTAGATATCTGTCAAATAAAATAAAAGAACAGAACTGCTGGTTATGAAGTCATTTAAATACCACTATATTTAAGAAAGAGTAAAACTGTCCCTTGTTGGCTTTTAAATATTTCTTGCAATTCCTACATATGTAGAATATTATCCTATACATATAGGCTATACAATGCTATGCCATATATATATATATATATATATATATATATATATATATATACTATTAAGTTTTTAAATAAGCAGTATTAAATTAAATTGTATAGAGAAAAACAAAACAGCATAAATCTAGTAATGTACTTTCAGATATTTTTTTTTTATTCTGAAAATAATGTCAAAAAGTAAAACTGCAAGGCTATATACATTTGCTCTTCAGATAACTAACACAGTTCTAGGTGATTGCAGACAGCTACTACTTTATTCTTAAACTCAGCTACTCTATTTGTTAAAATTCATTTTATATCAGGAAGAGATCAAGTGCAGTAAAAGAATAATACATTTATAAATAAAATAATGATTGATATAATTATAAAGAAAATTTAAAATAGTGACTATTATGTAGTTAGTTGCAGCACTATTATTTTGTTTTATTTTTTTTTAAGATTTATTTATTTATTCGTGAGAGACATTGAGAGAGAGAGGCAGACACAGGCAGAGGGAGAAGCAGGCTCCTCCCAGGGAGCCTGACATGGGACTTGATCCTGGGTCTCCAGGATCATGCCCTGGACTGGAGGTGGCGCTAAACCGCTGAGCCACCCAGGTCGTCCAGTATTATTATTTTATAATAAAAGTCAATGTATTTCAAATTAAACAATTACATTGTACCTACTTTTGGCAATTTTTCCAGCACACTTTAGGCATTTGGGGCCTTTTGACTTCATGTGTTTAATCCTTCATTCACTCAAATAAATAAATAAGTAAATAAAATAGAGGGAGAGAGAGAGAGAGAGAGAGAGAATTAGTTCTAATGACTATAAAGGGAAAATAAAAAAGACAATGCCCACTTTATTATGAAGCTTATATCTGAGAACTGCAGACTTGGCACAAATGAGTGTATCCAACAAAATCCACTCCACCCCCCACACACTAAGAAACCAAAATCTAGCAGGGTTTTTTTCTATTCAAGGTTGCATCCCTTGACCAACAGTGTCCTTAATGAGAAAGTTCAATGTTGCCAAAAGTATTTACTGTTTGTTCTAGACAAAATGTGTAGGCCCCTGACCTCTCTCTTCTTAGAACACTGACTTTAGAAAACTTGCAATAGCAAATCCTTTTTCTACCCCTTTGAGAATTAAATGTTTTACAACCCAGAAATGTCTTTCTCAAGGACCTATGAACTATCCCTTTGAAATGTAATCATCAAAATGTGCTTCAGTACTCTTCCTTTAGCCCATTCTAGCATTTTTAAAGCCTTCCACCTTTTAGGAGCTTCTCTTCCCATTAGAGTAGTCCAAATAAAACCTGTCTAGGTGCCTTTGATAAATGCCCAGCACTGTTTCTCTTGGACAGTTTCTTGGAGTTGTCACTCAGATCTGGATAGGAACCATCATCGGACTATGGGACACAACTGAGCCTCTCAGCATTCTCCAAGACCTTTGTTTGCTTGCTTATTTGTGTATCCAGTGGTGAGTCTGGCTCCTGACCTAGTGTCCCAGACATATACCTGATGAATTAACATGAGGACAGATTGATTTGATTCTTAAGTTGATGAATACACTCTAGAATCTGGTTGAGAGGGCCAGGCTTACCTGTTTGTAAGGTACAGAGACTGAGTTAGAGTCCCAGGCTTCTCTGTTTGCAAAATATTCAATAAGAACACGGAAACTTCTTAGGCCACTAGAACTTTCCCTTCTTAACTTCATTCATACTACGTGCTTTACCATGATAGCCCTAATTCTACCCACTTTCTTTCTTGCTGGCAAAACTTTAGTAAAAACCCTCTTGAGCTGAAATAGCTTCTCTCAGGCTACTGAGGTTTCTCCAAATTAGTCTACTTGAGAGGACGGAACCCCTAGAGCAAAAGGGAACAAAACTCTTAGATACTCAGTGGTCTGCTTACTTTGACAAGAATGAAGAAGCTAAAGAGAGAGAGAGAGAGAGAGAGAGGGAGAGAGAAACTAGAGAACTCAAACCCTCCTTCAAATTTTCAAGGCTCTTAAATGATATCATTTGAAAAATCTGACTCAACAAGTGCCCTAGAGCCCCTGCAGTAACTTCGCATTCTTCTCCTAGCTTTCCCCTGCTTCTTTTCTCTCAGAGTGTTCTCCACCAGCAGTACCTCCAGTTCTTCAACCCTCTGTAAGCATCAAGTTCACCAGGGTCTCCATCATCTGCAGATGAAACCCAGGATGCAGTCCATACTGAACTTGAAAACTTGGGTTTTCAAGTTCTCTAACCAAAGTTTAGAGAACTTGAAAAATGTATCCCACAGCATGCTCCAGAATTGTGGGTTCCCACTGATTGCAACACTTGCTAAAACTGTAAGGAAGAGGGACACTGAACCCAGGACTGCCTGGTCCTCAGAGTAGAGGGAAAATTTGAAGTTCCCACCACCTTATATGAAAATTACTGGTCCCCTCCAAGGATAGAAATGCCCAATTCTTTCAACTGCCACTAAACTCACAGGGGAAATGTCTCTAGAAGTTGAAGGGCACTTCACCACATTTCTCATCAACACTGGAGCATTACATTCTCCTTTCCCACCACCGTATTTCCTGCCTCCTTTCCCTGGAGTCACAAAACTACCAGTGAGGGATTTTGATAATTCACCTCCTGATCTGCCTCTTCCTCAGCTTTTTATGATTTCTACAGAATCTGTTAAAGATCAGCACAACTTCCTTTTTAGTTAAACTACCACAATAATTCTATCAAGAGGGATGCCAGGGTGCTCAGTGGTTGAGCATCTGCCTTCAGCTCAGGGTGTGATCCTGGAGTTCTGGGATCAAGTCCCACATCAGGCTTCCTGTGGGGAGTCTGCTTCTCCCTCTGCCAGTGTCTCTGCCTCTCTATGTCTCTCATGAAAAAAAATACAAAATCTTAAAAAAAAAAATTAAATAACTCTATCAAGAAAGGATCTTCTCATGAATTGGGATATCAAAATTCATTATACTCCATGAAGGAGTCCTTGTATAGATCCCCAACTCCTCCCATTTATGCTTGTGTACCTTTATCTTACCTTCCCAAGCTCCTCTTACCATTCACCCTAGTATTCATACAACTAAGGACTTAAGTCAATAATTAGACAAAATTATTTCTTTGTGGCCAAAAAAATCTCTGATTAGGTACATACTTCTAATATGTACCCACTCTAACCTGCATGTCTTCTAAATGGCTAGAAAGTTTTCCCTGCTGAAACACCTCAGCAACATCAGTTGCCAAATGTCTACTATGTCTACTGACAGAGGGTCACATTTTACTGGCAAAATTACACAGCAAGAGGCACTTGGCTCCAGTCAGTTAAATGTCTGCCTTTGGCTCAGGTCATGATCCCAGGGCCCTGGGATCGAGTCCTCTGTTGGACTCCCTGCTCAGCGGGGAGTCTGCTTCTCCCTCTCCTTCTGCCCCTCCACCCCTGCTCATGTTCTCTCTCTCATTCTTCTCTCTCTCTGAAATAAATTAATAAAGTCTTTTTAAAAAATATTATTAAATTAAAATCCTCACTCCTACCTCCTCAGTGATGGCCTTCTTTTGGAATCATTGTAGGAAGATCCATGAGAATGCTCTAGTCATCCTCACTAACAGAGGATGCCAATCTAACTAACTTGGAGAGAGATGGGCAGAGATTAACTTAATGTACACAGTTCTATAATCAATAAGAAGTCAAGGACACCTTTCTCCTCAGACACTCTGGTCAGTCCTTACATGATTACAAAGAGATCTGGTATTCTGGAAATATCACCTCTGGAAAACTAACCTTGAATCCAAATGAAAAAGGTCCTCACACTGTTTTACTCATTGCTTTCACAGTCCCCCCCTCCAGCTCTAAAATTGGTATCCCCTTAATAATTGCCCCACTTATGATTTTAGATGTGGCTCTGGCAAGTAACATAAACACCAACCAGATAGGTCTCCTCTTTCGAATGATAGTAAACTTAATGACTCTCAAGGCTCAAACCATGCATGGCCTCTTTAAATAAAAAAATGTGGTGTTTTACTAGCAATCAGTTTAATGAATATAGTTGCCCTGTGGGACTCAGTAAATTGTCTGTGTCCCTATGGCAAGGTGAAATCTATTTTCCTGAGACTGGATTTGTTGTAAGGGCCAACCTCCCTTTATAGACACCATTTTCCTTTAATGTCCCTGTGATGTCAATATTATTTATCTGATATAGGATACACCAAAAAACAAACAAACAAGCAAACGAAAAATTTGGTTAAATGGGACCAAAATACTCAATCAGGAAATAACAGCATGACCTTTTCTTTGGAGTCTACTACCAATTAGCCCTTTGAGAGTCTGTTACAACCACTAGAGGTAGCAGCCGAGGCTATTGTGCTCTTAAGGGATATTATTTTATACGCAGTCATAAAGCATACTAAGTACTGTCAACCCCCTTGACTGACCCCTGTTTCGTGGCTTATACTGTCCCTCAGGTGGCTGTCTAAAACAAACTTCTCAAAGTGAACATTAGAAACACGAAATATCTTGGAAACTCTGTTCCTTAAACTCCTGAACAAACCATTACTACAGCAGCCTTAAACAGGTCTTTGAGAAAGTCATGGACTCAAGCTAAACTTTCAAGGAACTCTGTTTTCAGTATCTTACTTATCATCATTTCAGCCTTCTTCTATACTGGAAGATATACTACAAGACTACAAATGGTGTTAGAAAAGTTAGCCTAGAATTGGAACAATCTATCTCTAACTTAGGACAACCTATTTTCATTAAACTATAAAATATTTGAGCTTCACAAAATGACTTTATAAAACAAGCCTGTCTTAGTCTATGTCCTGGCATCTGAAGATGTCTATGCACTGGTGGGTTCCCAAAGCTGTGCATTTGTAAACAATAGTTACAAAAAAAGTTTGTTAAGAAATAGTCATAGCAGAGATGAATGTGTCAGAAACAGTCAACAGAATTTACACCCCTCCAGAAAAGAACCAGCTTGACTCTTTTTAAGTGGTTTCCTTCACTTACTGGATGGCTTAGGGGACTCCTTCAGGGATCTAGATTCTTTACATTATTCCCAATAATCATCCTTTTGTCTCTTGAATGTATCATTGTCTCTATGAAACAGTTGTGTCACTGTGACACAATCAGTGACACAAGATTGCTTCATCTGGCAATGTGACCTCTCCTGAATTGCACCATGGTTGGAAGCGAAGGTTGGACTCTTTCAAAATCCTTGACATGATAATTAGTAATTGTTCTGAAAATAAGAGATCCACTTTCTCCCCTGAACAAAAATGAAGTGAGAACTGCAAAATTTGGCCCAAATGACTCCATCCAACACCCCATTCACATTCTCATGTGTGAGCTTGCACACACAAACACACACACACACACACACACACAGATTTGGTCAAACTTTAGCATGAATACTATCAGCACAAGGCCTTCTGCTGAGGATGAACCCAGCTTCCTTAAAATACAGATCTGAGAAAGTACAATACTTCCATAAGAATTTACTATTTGGGGACCCCTGGGTGGCTCAGCGGTTGTGCGCCTGCCTTCGGCCCAGGGCGTGATCCTGGGGTCCCAGGATGGAGTCCCACATCAGGTTCCCTGCATGGAGCCTGCCCCTCCCTCTGCCTGTGTCTCTGCCTCCTCTCTCTCTCTCTCCCTTTCTCTCTCTCTCATGAATAAATAACATCTTTAAAAAAAAAAAAAAAAAAAAAAGAATTTACTATTTGTTTCAACCAAAAACCTGACTATTGACCTCTGACTTCCCTTTCCATGGAGCATTTACTTTTGAAAACTTGCAGTTATAAATTCTTTTTCTGTTCCATCAAGATGTAAATCTTTTACAACCCCCAAAATACCTTCTTTTTCAAAGACCTAGGAGTCATCCCCTTGAAATGAAATCATCAAGAACAGAACCCCTGTCCCTGTCTCTGTGAGAGAGTAGGAGGCTAAATTCAATAAACCATGATTAGCAAACACAGATGGCCTAATCACATTGACCAATCCCTCCCTCCTATCCCACTCACTCCCCCCTCCTAAATCGTTTAGGACTTTTCCTTTAGCACATCCAGCATTTAAAAAGCCTCCTGTCTCTCTCTATCCCTCTTTGATACATCTCAGTGTGGTAAACAGACATTAACCAAATAAACAGACACATAATGCAATGAATGAAAGTAGTTTTTAATGCTGCTCCTGAAAATAATAAAGTGCTATAGGAGAGAGGAAAAACAGTACTTTTTTGGTGATGCGCTAGTTTAAACACTAAGAATGAGAAAAAAATCATATAAAGAATATTGTAGGAGCATCAAGACAAACTGAAAAATATAAGGAGTAATGAAGAAGACTGGGTGTAATAGGAATGACAGATGATGATATGCCTTGAATATAAACAGAAAAGAAGAATAGTGAAGCTGAACATGGTGAAAAGCACATCATACTCCACCTTCTTAGTCACTGAAAGAATTTCTATTTTATTACAAATATTTGAGAAATCACTGAAGGCAAGAAATGTTTTAGAAATCACTGAAGGCAAGAAATGAATGGAGAATAAATCATTTTATTTTCCTTTTTTTCACTGTAGGCCCCATGTGCAAAATAGTTTGGAAGAGAGAAAATATGTTAGTAAAAAAGAGCTATTAGGTTAGCGGGGCTGTCTAGGTGAGAAGAAAGGTGGTAGGTAAGAATAGTTGGCTGTGAAATATAGCTTTTGGCCAAGAATCATTGCTTGAGTATTGGGGATCAGATAAAGACAATATGTAAGAGATCTCTAAAGTTTCTGACTTCAATAACTGGGGAGATTGTTATTCCAGTTCTTGAGACTTGGCAAAAAAATTAGTCTTTAAAGGACAAAAAATTAAAGATTGCAATTTTGGCTTGGATAAGTTTAGAAGTCTATGAGCTATCCAAGTGGAAATATCAAAAGCTCAGTGAGAATATCTTGGCTGAAGCTATACATGTGAAAGTGGATGGTATTTAAGTGAATGGGATAACTCTCAAGTGATGACAGAGGGGAAAAAATATACAGAAGACAGTACCTATGATCTGAGAATCTGCATTATTTAGAAAAAAGAGATGTCTAAGAATGGTGGTCAGTGAGGCATGAGGGATGGCTGAAGAGGAAACTACCAGAAAAGCCCTGAGTAGATTTCTAAAAGTGAGGGAATGGTCAATTCTGTCAAATGCTACTAACTACTCAAATACAACAAAAAAATTTAAAAAAACAGCAACCTTGGATTTGATCAAAGTAGAAATAATAACTTTGACAAAAGTAATTTCAGTGGAGTTGTAGAATCTCCATTTGGAGAACTGGGGAGTGGGTTGTAGCAATATGTCAGTTCAGACTATTAAAACCTAAAAACTTACAGTACAATACTGGGAATACTAGCTAATTGTCACTTTTAAAAATCATACACAAATCATGACTGCAGCAAGGAAAAAAAATACCAGAAAAAAAGAAAATGAAACTGAATACTTAAGATTAGTTCAAAAGCTAATGGTATAATGGGGAGATAAGTAAAGAGAGAAAAGTTAGCATTTTAGTAACTAAAGGGTTACTAAGTGTTCTATTGAAACAAACCTGCCAGGGGCACCTGGATGGCTTAGTGGTTGAAGGGTCTGCCTTTGGCTCAGGTCCTGATCCCAGGGTCCTGGGATGGAGGCTCATCAGGCTCATCAGGCTCCCTCCAGGGAGCCTGCCTCTCCCTCTGCCTATGTCTCTGCCTCTCTCTGCACGTCTCTCAAGAAAAATAAATAAATCTTAAAAAAAAAAAAAAAGAAACAAACCTGCCACTTTTCTGCCTGCTTACAGAGCACTTTCTTATTCTCCAACCCCTTTTTTGTTGTTGTTGTTCTTTTTAATATTTTCATACACAGGAAAAGTTTGGGCGAATTCTGAATATTTTTTCAGAGCTCTGACTTATTAGCTCCATTCACCTATTTATTATTTATGGCATGGAAAATGGTGATCACTTTTTAATTAACCACTCATATCTTATCTCTCCTACCAAATGGTCATAATTATGCTTTCTAAATTTCTAAAACCAAATCTGACAAGGTCTGCACTTCTTTAAAAAATCCAATAGAATACTATCATGTTCAGGTTAAAATAATAGCTTGCTAATGAGGTGGCTCCCCCCACTACCCTGCCAAGTTCAGTTCCCTTAATTTCACCAGAGCATCTTATTCAGCCAAATCAATTTGCCAACATCAGAAATCACTATGTATCTCTGCTTTGGTTGCTACATTTGATATAAGGTCTTTTTAAGTTTTTCTTCACCTAGTCCCTCTGATAATCAACCTCACCTTTTCATGGTTCTTGATTAAACTCAAATTACTCCTTAAAATATTTTCTGACTGCTTTTCCCTCTTTCAGGCAGGAAATCCTTCTCTAGTCTTCCATAATGCCTTGATCTCCTTTTGTATAGTAACATTTACCACACTTTGTAATATGAAATTACCCTAGTTGACTATTATCTCCTTCAAGGTAGACCATATTCTTTTGAGCAGAGCTTAAAGTCAATAATAAACGTTAAATTAATAACTAAAAATATTCAGCATTCATTCATTATTTTCACATGTTAAACTGGTCTTAGTTGAAATCATTGTTCTGTGTTCACTTATTCTTGAGTCTATCTTTGTTTCCATTCTTAAAGTCATTTCTTATCTCTTACATGTTTTAATTCACTTCTTATAAAATATGTTACTTTGAAAACCTTTTCTTTTTTTTTTCTTTTTTTTAATAGGGGGAGGGGTAGAGGGAGAGGGAGAAGCAGACTCCCTGCTCACCAGGGAGTCGATGTGGGGCTCGATCCCAGGACCCTGAGATCATGACCTGAGCCAAAGGCAGACATCCAACCGTGCCCCAAAAACCTTTGGTTGAATTTAAAAAAAAATCCACATTAAACAGCTTTAAACAATAATAAAAGTCACCGATAACAAAATTGCAATTCTGATAAAGAACATGCACTAGTGTTATAGTATCTAATTATTCAATATGGCAAAAATTACCCTGTTTAGGGAATCTTATTGATATAAGTTGAGTCACACGTCAACTTCTGTTGGGGGCATACAATGCAACAATTGGCTTAGGTGTGGTTTCTAAACTAAGTGTTTAAGAGGGACATTGGCCTAGAATCATGAGGGGCCAATTTTCACCCTGGGCCCAGGTCACTACCAGTTCTCAGTCAATGCCTTTATTCTAAGCCAACTAAGAGAGCTTGGTGGTGTTATTGGAGAGGTAACACAATGTTCACTATACATGATTCTTCACTTAAATCTAAAATATTTAAATATATATGTTTGGATTTAAAAGAAATCGTATGGTGATGGATGGTAACTAGACTTATGGTGATCATTTTTGAGTTATAAAAAATATCAAATTATACATCTGAAACTTATACCAATTTAACTCGATAAAAAATGCATTTCTTTAAAGTGCTGCTTTTAAACAAAATTGATGCTTATCACTTCTTTTTGAGGTTATTTTTTTCCAAAAATATTTAACAGGGAAATAGAATTAAACTATACCCTTTATCATATAGATAATTAAAGATTTTATGTATTTATGTATGTATGTATGTATTTAATGTATTTATTTGAAAGAGAGTGAGCAAGAGAGGAGGAGTGGGGAGAGGGGCAAAGGGAGAGGGAGAAGCAGACTCCCCTGCTAAGCAGGGAGGCCGACTTAGGGGTTGATTCTAGGATCCTGGGATCATGACCTGAGAACAAAGGCAGATGCTTAACTGACTGAGTCACTCAGGTGCCTCCCCTCACATAGATTATTATCTTAAAATCATTTTGATATGAATGGTTAACAGTAATTAACTGACTTTAAGAAAGTATCTGCAAAATAAAGACATGCACTTGCTTTAGAATGACTGATTCTTGCAAAATGTTGATTATTTAATGCATATAAAAATACAAGTGAAACAGGTTTAATGTTTTTTTCATTTCTGATTTTTTCTCAATAAAATTTTTTCTCCTATTTAATTTGAAGATGAAAGATTATTAAGGATTCAAAAGTCAAGCATTATAAAATAAGGATGAATTCAATAGAATATATTAAATTGGAAGATTTTTCATTCAAGATATTTTGATAATTTGTTTCTTCCAGGTAAGCTTGTTTGTATGTTAATAGCAATGGTAAGTTATTATAAAACAGTTACTTTACAAAAATAAATTTTTCCAATAAACTCACAAACAAAAAAATCAATTTGTGCTATATTTAGTGATTTATAATCTACAAAGTACATTCACAAAGTCTCTCATTTGCTTCCTATAAAAGCCCATTTAAGATAAGTTGGCAGAATTAAATATCAAATGATTTGTAGACTGCTAAGCACTGCTTCTAACAAATTCCTAGATGTCTACAATACCAGTGGAGCTTGCTGGTCAGAGTTAAGACTTACAAATGTTTTATGATAATAGCATTTTGATAAAAATCTACTTCAGGTTAAGCTCAGGAGTAATGTAAATTTACCAACTTTACTCCCTGAGTTCCTGGTTTTGTAGTAGAAACAAATTCTTATTTCACATTGATTGATGAGAAAATGGAGATTCTGAGAGATTAAATTATGTAAGATAACGATAAGAGGAAGCAGAGCTGAAACTTGAATTTAAACCATTAATTCTCCATCCAGAGTTCTTTAACATTCAGCTTTTTACCATCACATCCTTTTATGCCCCTCATTTATGTGTTTGAAGAGGATTTATTATTCTGTCACAGACAAAATCACCAGACAACTTTGGCAACACCAGGAAACATGAGTGGGCTTCTTTAATGGTAATATAGGAAAGAGCTAGAGGAAAAAATAAATATCAAAGGTATGAGAAAATGAAAAGGATTATTGCAGATGGATCTAGGTAGGGGGTACAGAGCAATTAAGCCAATAGCTCCTACCTCCTCAATTATAAATTCTGCCATTAGGGAACCTCTGCTACATCAGCAGAGAACAAAACAGTGATTCCACTTCTATACAGCTTCCCTCTAAGGTAGCTTTCCACTAGCTGTGAGTTTAATGAAGGACAGGGATTTTGAGAGACTTTTACCAAGACAGTGTGAAACTACTGATTCCAGACTTGAAACAGTTAAAAGGGAACACACCCTAAGACCTATGACCAGAATAATGTTCACTATTTCTACCCCATGGGGTAGAAATTCCCATGGGGAATTCCTTGTTACCTGGAACTTCTTAATGAGAAACTGACCTTTTGTCTCAGACAAGATAAAAGATAAATGCCATTGACATGGCAGTAAGTAGAAATATGATCCTAGCTGAATATAAACATACTGGAGGAGTGAAAAGAGGTTCAAAATATAAAATTATAGATAGAAACTGGAGTAAAAAAGGTAAGGAGGGAACCCTGGGTGGCGCAGCGGGTTTAGCGCCTGCCTTTGGCCCAGGGCGCGATCCTGGAGACCCGGGATCGAATCCCACGTCGGGCTCCCGGTGCATGGAGCCTGCTTCTTCCTCTACCTATGTCTCTGCCTCTCTCTTTCTCTCTCTCTCTGTGACTATCATAAATAATAAAAAAAAATAAAAAAAATAAAAAAAATAAAGGTAAGGAGAAGCAGTTATTTCCTTCTCCTGGTTGTGCATATTTGACCATAGGATTACTGGGGCAGAAGTCAAGAGGCAGCTTAGTAAGTGTCCATTGGATTTTTATGAGGGAAGATATCCCGGTATACTAAATAGGGTCATGAGTTGAGCATATATAACAATGAGAATTCCTCATCCAAATCCAATATCCAGGTCAGTTTACATACTGCCCTATGGGCCTTTAATGAAATAGATCCTGGACATTCTTTAAGAAGAAATTTGCAATTATTTTATAAGCAGCTCCCATGAATCTTTCTCCAAGCTTTCTTTAAAGAAATCTCAACTCATTCAAGATAAACTGGCAGAGGGACGCCTGGGTGGCTCAGCAGTTGAGTGCCTGCCTTCAGCCCAGGGCATGATCCTGGGATCCTGGGATCGAGTCCAATACCAGGCTTCCTGGATGGAGCCTACTTCTCCCTCTGCCTATGTCTCTACCTCTCTCTCTCCCTCTGTGTGTGTGTGTCTCTCATGAATAAATAAAATCTTTATTAAAAAAAGATAAAGTGGCAGAAATAAATACCTAATGATTTGTAGACTATTGAGCATTGTTTATAACGAATTTGTAGATCTCTATAGTATCACTGAGCTCACTGGTCACTGAGATTTACAAATGCTCATGATAATAGCATCTTAATGAACATCTACTTCATGTTAAGCTCAGGAGGGATATAAATTTACCAACTTGTTATTCCTCAAATTCCTGATTTTGTAGTAGAAACAAAATTTGTTTTGCTTCTTTGAGATCTTCACAATGGTTTCCCATCTTGTGAAGTCAATATTGTAACTGAAGAGAGAACCAATTAACACTTATGACCTTCTCCCTACCTAAATAGCAAATCAAGTAACAAATTACCATGTTCCTGGAAGATGGCACTGACTGGTGCCAGTATCCAACAAATTAGAGATGCAGGAGTGGCCAGCCTCACTTTCATTTAACTTTCTTGATTGGATTCATGGAAGATAGATAGTCCTTGGGGAAAAGGAGAGGAATTTATTAGAAGTTTAATGAGTTGGTGTCTCCAATTACATATGTTATTCCACATATAGTCTTCTTACTGGTGTAATTTAATACAGGGATTTTTTTAATCTCCTATGAAGCACAGTGACTTGGAGAATTACTTTCCTGTTCTTATAAATAAATGTTTGCTTTTACCTGACAAGAAGACCAGTATACCTTCAGAGTCATAACTCTCCAACACATCAATTCTGCAGCATTAAATCATATTCAGAATGAAGTGTCTATGAAATGTTTTTTGATCTATTGCACTGATGATTTCATGTTGGTATGTCCTAAAGTTTAAGAAGTACAAATGTCCTAAATTGCTTGCTAATATACATATGTATATAGGATATGTATTATCAGAAAATAAAAGTGTTTTTCAGTTAATTTATCAGTTGTGGTGATCTGAATAATGCTAGGATAGTTTCTCCAAGAAGAATAGTAAGTTATTGTCTCTTATATCTCTCTAAAAACATTAGCATTGATGGATCTCTAGACTTTAGAGAAAATATATATCTTGTTTGGGTTTCTGCTTCAGCCTGCTGACCATGTGGACTCATAAGTTCTCTGAGTGGAGCTCATAGGAAGGGGAGTGTTACATCTCAGTTCAGGCTGAAGTATTCACAAAACTGTCATTGGCTCCTATGACCCTGCTGATGTTTGGTTTAAAGAGTGCATTGTGGTTATAAATTCTACACAAATTCTATAGAGAGCCACTGTAATTCAGAGTTTTATAGCAAAGCTATGTCTTCTGGAGCAAGTTATTGCTTTCCCTGAGAAGTAGTTTTTGACTGCTCTGTAGGCATAAACTTGATCATGAGATATCAGGAAACCAGGAAAGCCGAGTTCCCTTTCGTGAATTGAGTATAATCTGAATGATCTAATCAAATTAATTGAACATGCCTATCCACCATCTATTATTGGGTTGAGTGTTATAATCAGTTTTTGGCTGGAGGAGGTCCTGAAGGCACAAATAAGTTGCAGAAGCATGTCTGCTTCTCCACATGCCTACTTGTATCTTACTGACATTCCTCCCTCAATCTATATCTGTGGTCCTCAGGTAAGACTCCTATATTGTGTGGACTAAAGGGAGAGTGTTATACCTAGTTGACAAGTGATATTTATAGCTGCATCAACTAAGGTTGCATACACAGTGCCCCTATAAATGCAGAATATGCTACCCTTATCTTAGTTCTGAGAAATGGCAACTCTTTAACTTAGGCAGAGCATAACTTGCAATGTGTTTTTCATAATGGCTCAGACTTATCATGATATGTTAAACCAACTGGTCATGGCCTGCCCAACTATTAGATCAAGGGGCTTCTGATGGTCTGTGCAGAAGAGAAATAAGGAAGTCCTGCCATTGGTTAAAATCTAAGCAATGTAAATTACTGTCCACTTTTTAGGTGAAGGCAACATTAGTAAGAACAAATATCAATCTTTATGCATTGGATCAATGGCTTGGCTAGAGATTCAGAGACTTTGAAACAGATTCAAGAAGTTAGAAAACTGTTAACAAGAAAGTTTGGTAAGATATAATGGGATAGAGTAAAGCATATAACCAGAAGTATGTGGGAATATTTACATAACATATGAAATTTCAGCCCACTTTTGCAGAAGCAAAATTAAACAAAATGATCTGTTCTCTCGATATTATACAGCCACCTCTCCCTAGTATCCCACTTGCCAAGTGGGCTCATGAAAAGAAACAATAACAACAAGCACATAAGCTATGTTTGAGCTCATACAAGGACTTTACCTCAGTAAAAATGACCCAAATATCACTCTTTTGGTGCAACCTTTTAGTAGCATTGACACCAATATTTTCTTTTCTTTTTTTTTTAAGATTTTATTAATTTATTTGACAGAGAGAGAGAAAGAGAGAGAGAGCAAGCACAAGCAGGAGGGCAGTAGAGGGAGGGAGAAAAGCAGACTCCCACAGAGCAGGGAGTCTGATGTGGGGCTTGATCTCAGGATCCTGAGATCACAACTCGAGCTGAAGGTAGATGCCCAACTGACTGAGCTCCACCCAGGTGCCCTGACCTCAATATTTTATCATACTTTATAACCTCACTGAGACTTTCAATGCAGTTTGATTACATTGGATTCTTTTCTTCATGGATGGAGGAGGAATTTATTTTGTCTTATAGAAAAACATTCTTTAAATTTATAGTATTTCCCTGTCATATTATCTGCCAGTATTTTTTTTTGATTTATTTATTTATTTATGATAGACATAGAGAGAGAGAGAGAGGCAGAGACACAGGAGGAGGGAGAAGCAGGCTCCACGCCAGGAGTCCGACGTGGGACTGATCCCGGGTCTCCAGGATCGCGCCCTGGGCCAAAGGCAGGCGCTAAACCACTGAGCCACCCAGGGATCCCCTCTGCCAGTATTTTTATTTCTGGATTTATTGAATGCCTTTTAAAATCATGACTTCCACCAATCTGATCAAGCACCGTATCTGATCAAAAGAACTCCAGAAGTTCATGTCTGTTTCTTCTACTTTATCAGGATAAGGAGCAGCAATAATCGGATCAAAGGTAGCCCTAGACTGTGTGGTAGGGGAAAGAAAAACAATAACTCCCTTGGACTGGAATTTTCTCAATTGCTCTTCATAGGTCTTTGGATATGAGAACATTTCTTGTTTCCTTTTCAATGAAACCTCTCATGCATCCCAGCAGATAAGAGGGGGGGCAGGTGGGGGGCAGATTCTTTCCTTTCAGGAGAAGGCACTCTCCCATTGCCTCTGACCATTTATAATGAGGAAGGCCCAAAGAGTTAGAGGTAGCTGGTAAAATTATTTGAGGCTTGTTTCTAGTTTAAGCAAAAAGGAACATTTTGCTCACTTATGAATCAAACTTGCCCACCAGGGAAGAGGACCGGGAAGAGGACCAGGCAAAGTTCAAAGGTCCCTGGTTAAAATGAAGCACATTAATTTCTTGGCATGGCCCTTCCACTGGGAACTTTTGGTGATTACCAGCAGTTTGTATGGATTTAGGGATGCTCTGTCCTAACTATGTAAGTCAAACAATTTCAGTGACAGAAAATACAATTTATTGTCAAATCCACAACTCAATGTAAAGGCATACATTTTTTTTCATAAAACATTTACTAACGGTTGTTGTAAATCACAAAGATAATAAACACAACTGCAGTAGCCAAATGTATAAGCAGCCACTGGAAACGAATGAAACAAGAAAAGACAAATTAAAAGAATGTAGCATTAACCCTTCTTTTCTATCTGAACCAGATGAGATCCATTTCACCATAGAGGTCAAAACCAGTTAGGGTTTTTTGGTTGTTTATTTTTGGCTATCCTAATTCCTTAAACATTTCTCTCAAATACAACCTGAATACTATACACTTTTCAGTGTCTCCTAGCTGGTTAAACAAGTACATCAAGGAATAAGAAGGTGAAAGAGAAAGAAGACAGAGCACTGATCATGAAACACTGAAAAATAAGTTTAAAAAGGAGAATGTGCTTTACAAAATGAATTTATATTGTACCAAATTGCCTGTAGGTTTTTTCAAAATAAGAACATATGTAATTTTAATTAATTTAGCACCAAGTCTATCTATCTAACCCAATTACAGAAATGCTATTAACTATTTAAATAATGAAATGTGTTTCAATCTCAAACTCCAACAGCCTATTTTATAGGTTTTCTTCTTCTGCCTTTCTTTCTCTTTTCTTCTCCCTGAAGGTGTCTTCCCCTCGCTCCTTCTGGCATGCCAGCATCGGTCCCTGTCCTTCCAAGGTGCAGTTTCTTCCTGTCTGTCTATGGAGACCCATACCTTTTCTTTGCCACTGCCTTCCCTTTCTCTCTCACTCTCATACTCTTCCTCCTTCACTACTCCTCTTTCCCCCTTTCAACTACTTTTAAAAAGTTACATTATTCTCTATTTCTCAGAGGAGGAAGAGTATGAGCTATTTGGGGACAGAGTACCAAGAAAAAAACCTTTAACCTCTCCTCACCTGAAAATAATTGAAAATCTTCAGGAAATGACAGTATTTGAATTGTATTTTATATTGAGGTTTATGTTAAGGTCAGAAATCTCGGCTGAAATTTTTCTTGCTTAAGGCAGGAGAATAAAAATGCCAACCTGTCACATGTCTTTGCTTTGAATGTAATCTTAACTTACCTGCATTTGAGATATTCAAATTGCTTAATATAAGTTTCTAATTAAACTGTTCCAAGTGTGATGCATTTTTGATTGTGTAAAATCATCTCCATTTCCTGGCATTAAATGTAAAACTATTTCTGCCTGTAAGTGTCATCCCTTCTTTTTCTACAACAGAAAACATATCTGTCTATCTTCTAGGGGGCACTTTCCCTGACGTGAAACCTGGAAATGAAGGTTTTATCATTATCTACTGTGTCATATTTAAATTCAAAAGGCTTTCCAGACAGCTATATAAAGAACATAAACTTAAAAAAAAAAAAAGGCCTAGGTCACCAACTGTATTTGAATGTTATAATTACAAGTGACAGAAAAATTTCATGTAACAGCATTCATGATGATGCCAACTTTTGTCATGTAGTGAAGGTTTAAATGCCATTAAAGCATAGTATGCATACACTGCTTCATGATACTCATAGCTCCCCACAGAAAATAAAAATAAACACAAATACTAGCCTGGGCTCCATCATCAAATCAGGGTGGCAGAGGCTCCGAACTAATTCAGTGCAACATGCTTGAGCTAACCATGGTTTAAGCAAAACTAAATTTGAATAGAGACTTTTTCTACTATTACCTCTGCTACCTCTAATATAAGCTTCCACCCCCATTATCATTCCAGCACCAATAAAATACACCCAAAAATGGGAATGACCGCACAATTTCCCAAACACACAAAGAACATACCAATGCACAATATCAATAGAGTTATTATCATCTTATGATAATATAGTTATTATCATCTTATTATTAAACTAACTTTACCACGTTTATTCAGTTTAATAACCTAGAGATATGGGGCAGAAAACAATGCTTTAATTATGCAAAAATATTTAATTTTTGAAATAAAGTAATTAAATGAACACAACGCATTGCCTCAGAGTATCCTTTCACAACGGTACCTAGAAGCTGTATTAATAAAGCTCAAATGTAACTTTATTCCCACATACATCAACAAAGAAAGCAAGTGTTTTCTGAAGGAACTGGAGGGAAAATATAATGCAGAATTTGGAACCAGATATTTGATTTATGATTTATCGAGTAGTTAAGTCATTTAGCTTCTGGAAGTTTTTGTTTTCTCACTTCTAAAACAGACTTAATAATTTGCAGCTTGTTGTGAGAATTAAATGTAATAGTTGTAAAGCACCAGAAAGTAACAGTACTCAAAAAATGATTCTACTTATATGATTATGAATTTATCATGATGAATACTATTGCATTAATCTGAAGAAAATTATTTGAGGTTGCTAATAAGTTGGAAAAAGGAGTTAAGTCAGTACCCAAATAAATCATGCACACAATATTCAATCAAGTTATAACTTTTATAGTATCTAGTAAAATTAATTTCAAAGCAAAGCTATAAAACTTGGAAATCATTAGATTAAGGTGAACATAACATTTTAAAGTATTAATGCATTAAAAACATGAGAAGACAAGTGTGTTGTCTTTTTGTTGTGATATGAATATTTCTTAGAAATCATTTTTTAAATCCTACTAAATGGATTGATGGAATGCTCTGGACTTACAAATGCTTTCTTTGAATCAAACTAGGATGCTGATAATATGATAAAGGCTAAAGTCTCCTGGGTCTAGCCTTGTCACAATTTGAGAATTCTGAATTAGATTCAATTTTCCTAACATAAGGAATTTAATTCATATTGCACATGTATTAAATTTGATTCTTGAACATACTCTTTTTACTCTAATTCTATAATGAGATATCCTAAGAAATACATTTCTCTATGGCTCTAATCAGTTTTTATATACAAACATATGTAATATAACTCATTAGTACCTTCTGTTTTTAACATAATTAGGCTCCTACAAAGGAAGATAAGAAAAGCTGTTAGATGTTTACTGAATTAGAAACCTATAGGACTATGGGTATAGACCAACTTTAGTGTTTCAGCTCCTGAAATGGTTCCAGCTTTCTGAGGAAAATTAGCTCTTGTAGATGCACAGGTCAAAATCAGGACAGTCTGTAGAATTTTCTTCAGGGATACAATTCTTAGTACAATAGGACTCCAGGAAATTTTTATATGATGCAATTAAGTAAAGGAATAAACAGAACATATTAAATAAATCCACTTCAACAGTTTATCTGAGCTTACCATGCATTATAAACATGGGAAATTTCAGTGAATAAAGCACTGAATAAAACATAGCTAATATTAAACAAAAAATAAAAATTAAATACAAACTTTTTTTAAGATTATTTATTTATTTATTCATGAGACACACAGAAAGAGAGAAGCATGGACATAGGCAGAGGGAGAAGCTGGTTCCATGCAGGGAACCCGATGTGGGACTCGATTCTGGGACTCCTGAGACGCTTAACTGCTGAACCACCCAGGCATCCCAAAATACAAACTTTAAAATAACATATCATGACAAGTGGTAATTAATGCTATGGAGAGGGAAAGAGAAAAAAATGACAGGAATGGGAAATAGGAAATGCTGTGTTGAAGGGTTGTAATTCTAAATATGGTGGTCATATCAAATGGAAAAAAAAGTTGTCTTTTTTCTTCCTTTCTTTCATTTATCTATTGTATAAATGCATCTCTAATAAAAGATGTTCATAAAGAATATATTAAAAATTACACCTTAATAATAAGTAGACAAAATGATATTAAAACATAGGCAGAATATTCAAACAGGGAGTATGGAAAAGATGAATTAATGGCCACTACACACACAGAAAAATACTCATCATCAGTCATTAGAAAAAGGGAAAAAATAATATCACTGCAAACACATTAGAATGGCAAACATTAAAAATATTGACAGTTTCAAGCCTTAAGAACAGTTGGAGCAACTAAAAAACCCTTATGCACTGCAAGTAGAAATGCAAAATGGTTCAATTACCTTGAAAAACATTTTGGTAGTTTCTTATAAAATTAAACACGTGCTCATCACTTGACCCAAGAGAAATGAAGACCTATTTCTATACAAAGACTTCTACACAAAATTTTGAAGTTGCTTTATATATAGTACCTCCAAACTGGAAACAATTCAAAACTAGAAACAATACAAATGTCTAATCAATGTCTTAAGCTGTTAGCTACTTGCTCCTTCGTGTGTCTTTTCCTTACCCTTCCGAAGATTGTTTCTTTCTTAAATACATCTGAAAGAAAGCATGTCTAATCCAATTAAATTTATCTTAATTTTACCAGAACATTTCAAAACAGGGTATAAGTTTTGAAAACACAATGGATTGACTGATTTGAAGTCAGTTGTGTATCCTTAGTCCATTCAGCTTGATCAGATTGGCCATATGATCCAGAATATGACAACAGTTATCTCTGAACATATTAATTCTGCTTTCATCAGCTGAGGCTGTAAAAGGTATCATTTGGTTTAGAAGTATCAGATCTAGAAATATCAGATACTGTGAATAAACTGTTTGGTACTAAATTGTGGATGGAAGGAAAAAAAAAGGATGAAAAAAAATAACTTGGATTATTACGTAGCAGATTTCCTGTCACAACTGAAATGATACGAACAACTAATGAAAAAAATAAAATTAGGTCATTCTTCCATTTGCATATACCAGAGTAAATATACTGAAATAATGAGGCTAAAATAAAGGAATAACAACATTGTGGAACTGATGCTCAGCCATCTAACACAGATATCTATTATGAAGGAATGTATGTAGGTTTGTAATTCTTAGTCATTTTATTTTATTTTATTTTATTTTATTTTATTTTATTTTTTATAATATTTTATTTATTTATTCATGAGAGACACACACACACACACAGAGAGAGAGAGAGAGAGAGAGAGAGAGAGAAAGGCAGAGGGAGAAGCAGGCTCCATTCAGGGAGGCTGACGTGGGACTTGATCCCGGGACCCCAGGATCACTCCCTGGGCCGAATGCAGGTGCTAAACCACTGAACCACCCAGGGATCTCCAATTCTTAGTCATTTTAGAACATTATAATTGTTGCTGTTCATTATTACCATGATGTCATTCTAGATACTATGTCTACTGAATAATTTTAATTGATTGCATTATGATCAACATTGCTTTAAGTTTTTGAAAATCATTATGGTATATATATGACTTTTTCAAGGCATCAAAAACAAACATCAACTGAAATAATACAAAAGTATCAATATTTTATAGCAAAATTCTATGCAGCTTTTTAATGTAGATAATTATACTTCAAATAGTAGGACATTGGCATGGTAGTTAGAATAAGTTGGCATCATTACTGGGTTATAATGAAGAAGAAAGTCAATGTAAAAGGATACATACCCTGGTGCATTTATTTCTATTGTACCACCAATATTATATTTTTCTAGAATTACTCATTAGATTTTACTTATTTTTTTTCTCTATAGAGAGCCTATACAAGTGAAATGAAAGAGTCTGAGTATAGCTTATACCATGCACAAAATATCTCTGGTTATTGCCCCTATATAGCTGATGGACCATAAAGCATGATGCTTTTGAAAGGCCAAATATAAAACTGAGTTGTTAAAATGTATCACATCATTTTATAGATTAGGAAAGTGCTAAAATGATATTTCAAAGATGCCACAACAATTAAGCAAAAATGACCCCACCAATCATTTGTTAGGTTTAAAAATGCAGCCCCTCATAATTTAAATCACTCATTTGACATTTTACACAAAACTCAGGGACAGCCCTCATTTTTATGAGAAGAAGCATAACTGACTTGCACCTCCTTTCTTCCTTCAAGAAAATCTGGTGAAGGGGAATGAGTACAGTCTTAGAAGTTCAAAAAACCTAGTTTTAAATCCCTAACTGTCCAGCACTGACTAGCTATGAAACTTTGGAGGTCAATAATTTCTTTGGACATGAGCAGGAGTTGCTATAACAGTGTCAACAGGATTGACATGAGGATTTAAGATATGATGTCAGGCACATTATAAATGTTGTTCCAACACCCCCCACTCCCCTCAGGGGTCTAATAAAGGAACGGAAACATTTCAGCAGAAGCAATTGAAGACAGCAGCATGGTATACAACTCATGTGTTGGGTTTTTTGTTGCTTTTTTAAGAAACAATTATGCCAATTTTGGAATTATTGGATGTTCATTTTTAGGCACCTATAAGTAAAACTGAAGATATTCAGATATTTCTCATTAATTTGTAAAGTAAAAGAAGATGTTTAAAATGAAATAATAGTGGATATTAATAAAATTATAATTTATTTACATAAACTCTCCAATGTAATTTTTACTTGCATAGTATTTTATAATTATAAATGAATTGATAATGAGTTATATATTCCTTTTGATGCATTTTATACTATTCTCACATCTTTTCCTTTTATTTAGGTCCTGTCTTTATGCTGGGAATCATCAACTCCACATGGATGATAGATTCAATAATCTTCTATATCATATCTTTGACTTCACATCACTCCAATTTAATCTTACTTTTCACAGTCACTGTAGTAGTTCTTAGAGCTACTTTAACATACTACTACAATGTTAATGGCTTATAAATGTTTTTCTCACAGTTCTAGAGACCTTAAGTCCAAAATCAAGTTGTCAGAGCTACACTCCTCTGCAGTCTCTAGGGAAGACATCCCTTGCTCCTTCCAGCTTTTGATGCTTCCAGACATTCCCTTAATTCCAATCTCTGACTCTGTCTTCATAGAATATTATCTTTTCTCTTGTGTACCTTATAAGGATATCTGTCATTGGGTTTAGAGCCCACCTAGATAAATCAGGATGATCTCATTTGAAATCCATATATCTGAAAGGTACTTTTTCCAAATGAAGACACATTCACAGGTTCCTGGCATTAAGATATAGGTTTATATTTGGAAAGGCCACCATTCCATGCACTATAGTCATCGTTTCAGTTTTCTCATCAGCCACAGTCTTTCTAATAAAAATTTAATTTTTCATGAGTTTGTTCCAGTCCTCCTCACAGGGATTCCAGTCACTTTTTCTCTGTATTCCTACAAAACTATATGATCCTTCCTTAATTTCTTTCCCAGAAAGCTAAAATCCTAAAACTTATCATATAAACTGTTTTCTTAAAGATTTCCCTATCATCATAACATTGCAAATACTTAGTAAAGCCCAAATATTGAAACAATTCAACCTCTATTTCTCTGACCTGCACACAGGATTCTCAGAAACACTGGTTTCATATGCAAACATGCAAACACACAGAGCTGCATTTTTATAATCTCATGATTGTCCATGCAACTGGGCTATAGGTATGCACTGGGCACACCATTTTTATTTTTCTTGTTAGATCTCTTAATCGATACAGATTTTTAAAACTATTTTTTTCAAATATCTTATTCTAAATTTTCTTCATTCTTTTTCATCAGATGGTTATCAGCCATCTCTAAAAAAAAATCTGTTATGCTGATCCAATCACTGTTCCCCAGTTATAGTGGAATAAGCATTCTTCACCTTTTATCACAACCTGTACTTTCTATTCCATGGTATATTGGGGCCCCCAAGATCACCCCAAATTTCCGTAACTCACTAGAAGAGCTCACAAGACTCAGCATGTAGTTATATTTATGGTTATGATTTACTACAGAGGAAAGGCTACAAAGCAAGCTCAGTAAAAGAAAAAGGCAAGTGGGGTACATCCAGAGGAAATCAAGAGTTCTCTCTTACTGGATTAATAAGACACCCTCAATTTCTCTGACAAGGAGTTATAACTTGTTGGAAATGCTGTCTACCAGAAAAGCTTATTAATTAGGGTTTTAGTGCCAAAGGCTTTTATTGGGGACTGGTCACATAGGCAGGCATTCTCTGCCTAGCACAAGCAAAGTCCCAGACTCCCAGAAGGGAAGTAAGTGTTCATCATAAAGCATATCATCTGTACAAATAAGTTAGGCATAATGAGCTACTCTTACCAGTTCTGGGGATGGTGGAAAATCTCCTGAAATTCACATTCCCTGATGACACCCACGGGTCTGAAGGCAGACGCTTGTCGGGATTGTAATCGCAACCTTCTCTTTGCTGTACATGTAGGCTCTGCCTAAGGCTACTAAGGAGTAGCCTTACCCTTTACATATTACTCCCTTACTTTCCTGCATTTTCCTTGTTTGTACACTTTGTTCTATTTTTGCACATTTTAATCAAACTATCTCCACACTCTCATATTTAAAAAATAAAAATAAAAATTTTCCCCACTCATGTTTCCCTTGAGCCGCCACACTATCACTATCTTCACTGTTATATATAACAATCTTGATGGAATTTTCAATCCTGTATCTTTCATTTCCCCACCTAATTCTCATTCATCTAACTACTCTCTAACTCTATCCTCAAACAGTTCACTATATGATTACTTTAACATAAATCACCAACTGAAATTCTGGGTGCTAGATAAACCCAACTTTCTTACCATTTTAATCTGTCAGCAGCAGGCAATTCTTTTGAGAATGTTTGTTTTGTGATCCCTCTGGTCACTTCTCAGGCATATTTCCTCTGCCCAACCTCTAAATGCTGCTTTGGGACAGTACTTTGCCTAAGTTTACTTTCTGCCTCATATAATTAAATGGCCATTCTTCACTGGTCATGCATAAGTTGTTCTCCCACTCATATCACATGTGGGTGAACATAATAGGTATCTGATCTAAAGTCTCTCAAGTAATAGAAATATTATTAAAAATCTATTTAAAAATTTGTGAAGGGTATGCCCTTATGTTTAAAAAAATATGTCTTAAGATCATACATTCCCCAGATTCATTAAATAACTGCCATAGGAACTGGTCTCTGTCCATTTCTGGGATCTCATCCAGTCATCTGGTTAATCAGGTTTTATGTGCCAAGCTTTGTATTAGCCACTGGCGACAGACGTTTAATTGCTTACACATATTCCTTTTCCTTTTCTCCTTACTAAAAGTTATTGTGCAATTTCTGTACCACACAATTCCAAAAGTTATCATGTGCAAAAAGGTGACCCTGGAACTGTTGTATAATCCTTTTCTTTCACCTCTCTAATTCTGCTATTGCAAATAGGATGTCTGAAAATGGAGCCATCACCTTGAAACAATCAGGCAACACGTATAATGAATAAAGCCAACACATTAAGGATGGCAGAGCAGGGAAATGGGTGAAGCCTGTGACCATGACTGCATTGTCGAACTGAGCTCTCTACCTATAAACTTGTGGAAAAAATAACCACTCGTTTCTTTAAGCCACCATTAATTGTGAGTTGCATTATTTATACTCTTGAAGTATTATTCTTTGGTTCTTATCCCAGGTTTCCTTGTCAGGTAGGTTGAGGTGAAGAGGAGAAATCCCTTACTGACTGAGATCCATTCTCTAACAATGCCGAGCTCAGGAAAGTAACAAGCAGTTGTGATCAGAGATGCTTTGAAAATATGCACGGCATTTGATTATTCTTAGTAGAAAATGAAGCAGTCTGCTAACTGCTAATCCGCACCGCATTCAGGGACTCAAAGAATGAGTACTAATAGCCAGTATTTATTGAGCACTTACAAGTACCAGTTATATGCTAAATCCTCCACAGCCATTATTTCAATCTAATCCTGACAATCAACCATTTTGTTGTATTACCCATTATAGTTATGAAAAAACAAAGGGTTGAAATAATAGAATTAATTCATCTATTGTTTGACAGCTGTTAATTGCTGTGGTCAGAATGTGAAGTCATTTTTAAATCATAGGCTACTGGAAAATTATGTATTATCCAGTCCAAACTTTTTTTATAAATTCCAGAAAAGTACTTAGCCTTGTACTAGATATCTCTACTGAAAATCCTGACAGACAACAAAAGAAATAAACATAACTCCAAACCTGAGCCTCCTCTTATATTAAAAATGAATTCCATACCTATACATGTATCTAAAGAAGCATTTTTTCTTTCACCCTATATTTCTGCTTACTGACTTGTCATATCCAATGAGTCATGAAGTCACATAATTTTTAAATTAATGAATAATTAATAATTAATAAAATATAAATGATTAATGAATAAAAGTATGACTGTATAAAGGGTCATGAAATCAGTTGAACAGGCCATAACCAACATTTTTAAAATAAAAGAGATTATGACAAGGTAAAAAATTAAAATCATGTAATCAGATCAATAAATGCACAAAAAGCAATTGACAGAATCTGACACCTGTTCATGATAAAAACTCTCACTAAACTAACAATAGAAGTGAACTTCCTCAACATGATAAAGATTGTCTTAAAAAATCTGAAGCTAACATCATACTTAATAGTGAGAAACTCAAATCTTCCCTACTAAGATCATATATGAGGAAAGGCTATCTTCTCTAGAAATTCCTTTCCAACATTATACTATACTGAGAGTTTCAGCTAATTCAATAAGGCAATAAATAAATAAATAAATAAATAAATAAATAAATAAGAATATATATGAACCAAAGATAACATTACTTTCCATGCAGAAAATTTGAAAAAAATCTACAAAAAATTTACTATAAGAAGCAATTATATCAAGTTTGCAGAATATAATATACAAAAGTTATTTGCCAACCTACATACCACCAATAAAGAAGTGGAATTTCAAGTTAAAAACACAATACCATTTATATGAACATCCTTCAAAATAAAATACTTAGGTATAAATCTGACAAAACACATATAAGATCTATAGGAGGAAAACTACAAAACTTGTCTGAATGAAATCAAAGAATTAAATGAATGAAGAGATATTTAATTTTCGCAGATAGGAAGATTCACTGTTCTTAAGACATCTGTTATTTCCAACTTGATCCATACATTCAAAGCATCTCAATCAAAATCCCAAGATGTCATTTGTGGAATCAATAAACTGATTCTAATGTTTAAATGAAAAGCAAAAAGCCCAGAATAGCCAAAACAATGTTAAAGAAAAAATCAAAGTCAGAGAACTAACCCTACCTATCTTCAAGGCCTGGAACAGAGCTTTAGTAATCTAGGCAGTGGTATTAACATAAGAACAGACAAATTTGGATGCCCACATGGCTCAGTGGGTTAAGCATCTGCCTTCAGCTCAGGACATGATCCCAGAGTTTCAGGATGGATCCCCCATTGGGCTCTCTGCTCAGCAGGGGAGTCTGCTTCTCCTTCTGCCCTCACCCTGCTGTGCTCTCTCTCTCTCTCTCTCTCTTTCTCTCAAGTAAATACAATCTTAAAAAGAAAAGAAAAAAGAATAGATGAGTTGGTCAATGGAAAATAATAAAAAGCCAAGAAATGTATCTCCATAAATATGATTTGTGGCTTAATCTAGTTTGAAATAAAATATGTGGATGCCAATAACAAAAAGCAGAAAAAAAGTTCTACCTATAGTAAGAAATCAGGGTCCAAAATAAATGTACATCTACTATTACTATTTTACAAAAATAGTAAAAGGATACATTTTCATCATTTATTATATTAAATTTTAAAAATTTGATTTTAATCACAAATGTTGAAAGTTTACTTATCTAAAAACCAATATTGGGGAATCTCGGTGGCTCAGTCAGTTAAGCATCTGTCTTCAGCTCAGGTCATGATCCCTTGGTCCTAATTTTGAGCCCTGCATCAGGCTCCTGCTTAGCGGGGAGCCTGCTTCTTCCTCTCCCTCTGCCACTTCCCCTACTTGTGCTCTCTATCAAATAAATAAATAAAATATTTAAAAATATATGATTTGCAATATTTGACAAAGAAACAAAGGCATGACAATGGAGTAAGTATAGTCTTTTCAACAAGCAATGCTGGAACAACTAGACATCCACATACCATAAAAAAAAAAAAAAAATCTAGACATCTAGACAGAGACCCTACATACTCCCCAAAGATTAGCTTAAAATAAATCACACATCTAAATGTAAAACATAAAACTATAAAACTCTTAGAAGATAATATAGGACAACCATAACCTAGGATATCATGAGTATGGCAATGACTTTTAGATACAACATGAGGCACAATCCATAAAACAATTGATAAACTGGACTTAATTAAAAACTTCTAATTTACAAAATACAATATCAAGACAATGAGAAGTCAAGCCACAGACTAGGAGAGATGTATGCAAAATATACAAAGAAATCTATTCAAAAAAATCCAAAATGTACAAAGAAATCAAAACTCAGGACATCTAGGTAGCTCAGTCAATTAAGCATCGGACTCTTGATTTCAGCTCAGGTCATGATCTCAGTGTTCGGAGATCGAGCCCTGTCTGGGAATGGGCCTACTTAAGATTCTCTCTCTCCTTCTCCCTCTACTCCTTTCCCCCTTCCCCCTGCTTGCACTGTCTTTCTCTCTCTCTCTCTCTCTCTCTCTCTCTTTCAAAAGAAAGAAAAAGAAAGAAAGAAAGAAAGAAAGAAAGAAAGAAAGAAAGAAAGAAAGAAAGAAAGAAAGAAAGATGTAGCAATAAATCGACCAACCTGATTAAAAAGACCTCAATAGACACTTCAAAAAAAGATATACAGATGGAAAATATAAGAAAAAAGATGCTGTATATCACAACTCATTAGGGAAATGCAAATTAAAATGAGATATCTCAACAGACCTATTAGAATCCTCAAAAATCAGGAACACTGACAATACCGAGTACTAGCAAAGAAGTGGTGGGAATGCAAATTGCACAGTCACTTTAGAAGACAGTTTGGTGGTTTCTTATAAAACTGTACATACTCTTGCCATACAATCCAGCTATTATATTCCTTGTTACCCAAAGGAGTTGAAAATTTATATCCACATAAAAACCTACACACAGATGGTTACAGTGAGCTTATTCATAATTTCTAAAACTTGGAAGCAACCACATCCTTCAGTAGGTGAATGGACAAATAAAATGTGGTACATCCCAGACAATGGCATATTATTCAGCACTTAAAAAAAAGACTATAAAGCCATGAAAAGACATAAGGAAATTTTAAATGTATAACTTAAAGAGGCTAATTTAAAATTATATATTTTTTAAAAAGATTTTATTTATTTATCATGAGAAACACACAGGGAGAGAAAGGCAGAGACACAGGCAGAGGGAGAGGCAGGCTCCACACAGGAAGCCCGATGTGGGATTCAGAGACACAGGCAGAGAGAGAGAAGCAGGCTGCATGTAGGAAGCCTGACATGGACTCGAGCCTGGGTCTCCAGGATCACTCCCTGAGTCAAAGGCAGTTGCTCAACTGCTGAGCCACCCAGGCATCCCTAAAATTATACATTTTAATTTCCAATTATACATCATTCTGGGAAAGGCAAAACTATTAAGAGAGTAAAAAGATCATGGGTTGCAGGGGTGGGGGTGTTGAGCAGATATACAAGCAGAACATGGAAGATTTTTACAGCAGTGAAAATACTTTGTATGATACCATAATGGGGGATGCAGGTCATTATGCGCTTGTTCAAACCCACAGAATATTCAACACCAAGAGTGAATCATAATGTAAATGGAAGACTTTAGCTTATTATGATGTGTCAATATAGATTCATCTAATGTAACAAATATACCATTCTGGTGGTAGATGATGATAATGGCATAGTCTATGTATGTGTGGAACAGGGTATATGGGAAACCACTGTAATTTTCCCTCAATCTTGCTGTTAGCTACTCTAAAAAGCTAAAATTTAAATTTAAAATTCTTATGCTGACAAAAAATTGACCAGTTACAGAATACTGTTGACCTTTAAACACAGGTGTTAGGGGTCCAACCACCACAGAGTCAAAAATCCATGAATAAATTTTATCCCCCCAAACTCAACTAATAGCCTACTGTTGACTAGAAGTCTTATTGATAACATAAACTGTATATTAACACAAATTTTGTTATATGTATTAATATGCTGTATTCTCATAATAAAATAAGCTAGAGAAAAGAAAATATTAAGAAAAACCTAGATGAGGGACATCTAGGTGACTCAGCAGTTTGGCGCCTTCCTTTGGCCCAGGGCATGATCCTGGAGACCCAGGCTCGAGTCCATGTCAGGCTTCCTACATGCAGCCTGCTTCTCTCTCTCTGCTTGTGTCTCTGCCTCTCTCTCTGTATCTCTCATGAATAAATAAATAAAATATTAAAAAAAAAGAAAAATCTAGATGAGAAAATATATTTACAGTGCTGTTCAGTATTTACTAAAAACGTCTAAATATAAGTGAATCCATACACTTCAAATCTGTGTTTTTTTGAGACTTCCAGTGAAGATGATACAGTGGGGATAACCTAAGGTCAGTTCATTCCATAGATACAATTAGATGTAATATCTACATCAGTATAAGTAACCCAGAAAATAAACTGAAGACTAGCAGAACAGACTCTGCACTGCTAAATGTAGAGAAGAGGCCACACGGAAGAGGGTAGGAAGAGTAGAGATGCAGTCAAGAGGTAAAGGAACCCATATGACTGCCCCTGAGAGAGAGGGGCACCTTGGGATGGAGAGGGGAGAGAAATAGATTCCACACCAAGCAACCCAGGTACAGGGAACCCACATGGGAAAGATGAATCCCCATTAAATTTGACTTTGAAAAGCAGAGGGGCTTAATTTTATGAGTTCTTATCATCACCACAATTTGACACCTGGAACTTTAAAAAGCAGCAGGCACTGCTCTAAGAAAGCCTGAAGGGTGATAGGGAACTGAGTTCCTACCCTTAAAGAAACAGTGCAACAAATAGCCTCACCGAGATACAGAATAGAAAATGTAGGTTGAAAAGCTCCTGGGGTATATGGGAAGGAGATTTATTTACTAATCTCATAGCTTGTACTGGAGGGGCAGGAATCTTTAGGAGATTTCTCCAGGAACAAATGAGCTGGCAGGCCCTATTTCCCTCCCCACTCCCCAGTTTAGACACAGAGACACCTACAGGAACCAGTGGAGCACCAACACTCTCCACCCAACATACCAACACTGCACACCCAGCTTGCACATTCTCCTAAGGACCTACCCCACCCACTACTCCCCTGGCCAGAGTCCATCCAAAGTGGTACCATAAGCCCAGCAGGGCACAAGTAGAGCCCACAGGGGAGAGCACCACACTAAAGTGATTCCTGCCCCAGGAGAGTGGAAGATAACTATACATGCCAGTCCCACTACTGCTGAGCAGTGGGCTGGAAGCCAACATCTGATCTACTGCAGGCCCCATCCACCAACAAAGGCTTCCTGAGGGACAACACAAGGAAATTGCCCTTAAGTTTGGTGCTATGGTATCTCTGGCAAATGCCTAGTCTGACTCAACTAAAGCCCAAGGCAACCCCAGACCCACTAGCAATGCAGGGACCAAACCCTGCCCACAACAGGCAAAGAAAGCCATTATAGACCACTGAACTGAAGGAAATGTGGCTCAGCTATAGCAGCAGGGCTCAGGTAACACACACAGGAGACAGTCCTGAAAACCTAGTTTCTGATGAATAGAGGACATTGCACTATTATGCTACAGGACCTTTTTCTTCATAAGTCCACCACTTTTAAGACCATTAGTGTTCCTAATATACAGAAATGGACATAGAAAGTTAAACAAAATAGACAAGGAATATGTCCCAAAATTAAAGAGCAGGACAAAAATTACAACAAGAATGCTAAGTGAAACACAGATAAGTAATATGCCCAATAGAGAAACTAGAGTAATGGTCATAAAAATGCTCACTGAACTTGAGAAAATAGTAGAGGACCTCAGTGAGACCCTAAATAAAGAGATAGAAAATATAAAAAGAACCAATCAAACAGAGGAAACTCAGTAACTGAAATAAAATATATACTAGAAGAAATAAATAATAGTCTACAGAAAAATAGAACAGATTAGTGACCTAGAGGACAGAGTAATGGAAAGTAATCAAGCTAAATAGGAGAGAGAAAAAAGAATAATTAAAAATGAAAATAGATTTAAAAAACTAAAGGATAACATCAAGTATAATAATATTTGCCTAATAGGGATCCCAGAAGGAAGACAGGAAAAAGGATAGAAAACTTGTTTGAAGCAATAATATCTGACAATTCCTAAATGTGGAGAAGCAAACAGAAATCCAGATGCAGGAGACACAGAGAGTCCACAACAAAATCAACCCAAGAAGGTCCACACCAAGATACCATGATACCAAGATATGTGGCAATTAAAATGGCATAAAGTAGTGATAAAGAGGGAATTTTGAAAGTAGCAAGGGAAAAAAAAAAGCAAACAGTAACATACAAGGAAAACTTCAAAAATCTATCAGCTGATTTCTCAATAGAAACTTTGTAGGCCAGAAGAGACTGGCATGATACATTCGAAATGCTGGTTGGTGTGTGTGTGGGGGGGAGTAGCAGGGGAGGAATCTGCAATGAATAATATCCTATTTATCAAGCCTATAATTCAGGATAGAAGGAGATATAAAGAGGTTTCCAAAAACACAAGTTAAAAAGTCTATGATCACTAAACCAAGCCGTACAGGACATGTTAAAGAAAACTTTTTGACTGGAAAAGAAAAAATGTAAGTAGATGAAAAGTAGCAAGAATGGCAGTGAAATTAAGTATATATATATAAAGTAGTCAAGGGATTCACAAGATATAAGGATGTAAAACATGACACCATATATCGGAGTGCCTGGATGGCTCTCAGGGTACCTGTGTGGCTCAGTGATTGAGTGCCTGCTTTGGCTCAGGTAGTGATCCTGGGGTCCTGGGATTGAGTCCTGCATCAGGCTCCCCACAGAGAGCCTGCCTCTCCCTCTGCCTATGTCTCTGCCTCTCTCTCCTTCTCTATCTCTCATGAATAAATAAATATGTTTTTAGGGATCCGTGGGTGGCGCAGCGGTTTAGCGCCTGCCTTTGGCCCAGGGCGCGATCCTGGAGACCTGGGATCAAATCCCACGTCGGGCTCCCGGTGCATGGAGCCTGCTTCTCCCTCTGACTATGTCTCTGCCTCTCTCTCTCTGTGTGTGTGTGTGTGTGTGTGTGACTATCATAAATAAATAAAAATTTAAAAAAAATAAAAAATAAAAAAAAATAAATATGTTTTTAAAGAATTACACCATATATCAAGTATGTGAGAGGTAAAGAATGAGTTCAAATGTAAGTGATCATCAACTTAATATAGACTACTATGTACATGTGATGTTATATTCAAACCTAATGATAACCACAAATCAAAATTCAGGAACAGATATGAAAAAAGGAAGGAAGGAAGGAAGGAAGGAAGGAAGGAAGGAAGGAAGGAAGGAAGGAAGGAAGGAGAAAGAAAGAAAGAGAAAGAAAGAAAGAAAGAAAGAAAGAAAGAAAGAAAGAAAGAAAGAAAGAAAGAAAAAGTAATCCAAGTGTATCACTAAAAAAAGCCAGCAAATCATGAGAGAAGAGAGCAAGAGAAGAAAGGAACTGAGAACTACAAAAACAACCATAAAACAAGTACCAAAATGGCAATAAGCATACACCTATCAGTAATCACTTTAAATGTGAATGAACTAAATGCTCTAATAAAAAGACAAAAGGTGACAGAATGAATAAATAAGGAAGACAGACCCTATTGTATGCACCTTACAAAGAACTCATTTCAGACCTAGAAACATGCAGACTGAAAGTAAAGGAATTAAGATGCATTTGTCATGCAAATGCAATTGAAAAGAAAGCATGGTACCAAACTTACATAGGACAAAATAGACATTAAAACAAAGTCTGTAAAAAGAGACAAGAATACTATATAATAATAAAGGGAACGATTCGACAAGATATAACAATTATAAATATGTCTGCATCTGACAAAGTAACCAATAGTAATATAATAAGAGTAGATTTCAACACTCCATTCACATCAATGGATACATCATCCAAACAGAAAATCAACAAGGAAACACTGGCTTTTGAATGACACATGGGACCAGAAGGATCTAACAAATATTCAGAACATTCCATCCTAAAACAGTGGAATACACATTCTTTTGAAGTGCATATAGAACACTCTCCATAATATATCACATATTAGGCACAAAACAAGTCTCAACAAATTAAGAAAGACTGAGCTCATGCATCTTTTTTACCACAACACTATTAAAGCAAAAAAATCAACCACAAGAAAGAATCTGGAAAGACGATGAGTACATGAAGATTAAATAATGCTACTATACAATGAATGAGCTAACCAGGGAATCAAAGAGGAAATAAAAAAATACATGGAGACAAATGAAAATAAAAATCACAGTTTCAAATTTTTGGGATGCAGCAAAAGTTGTTCTAAGAGGGAATTTTATAGCAATCCAGGTCTACTTCAAGAAGAACAATTTCAAATGAACAGCTTAACTTTACATTTAAAGGAGCTATAAAAAGTACAAACAAAGCCCCAAACCAGAAGTAAGGAGATAATAAAGGTTAGAAACTAAATTAACAAAGTAGAAAATGAAGAAACAATAAAACAGATCAATGAACCCAGGAGCTGACTTTTTTAAAAGATCAGTAAAATTCATATGATGGAATGAGCACTGGATGTAATACTATATATTAGCAAACTGAATTTAAAATTTTAAAAAATAGTAAAAATAAACAAAAAAAAAGATCAACAACATTGATAATCCTGTCATCAGACTCATCAAAAAAGAAAAAGAGAGAGGAAGGGAGACAACTCAAACAAAATCATAAATGAAAGTGGAGAAATAACCATCAATACCACAGAATACTAAGGATTATAAGAGAATATTGTGAAAAATTATATACCAACAAATTGGACAACTGAGAAAAAATGGATAGATTTCTAGGAACATATAACCTCCCAAAACTGAATTAGGGAGAAATTGAAAATTTGAACAGACATATTACCAGCAATGAAATTGAGTCAGTAATCAAAAACCTCCCCGCAAACAAAAGCCTGAGATAAATAACCTTCACAGGTGAATTCTACCAAATATTGAAATAAGAATTAATATCTTTCTTTCTCAAAGTATTCCAAAAAATGAGAAGGAACATTTTCAAATTCATTCCAAATCTAGTGTTACCCTGATACCAAAATCAGATAAAGACGATATGAAAAAAAAAAAGAGAGAGAGAATTATAGGTCAAAATCTCTGATAAACATAGATTCAAAAATGCTCAACAAAATCTTAGCAAACTGAATTCAACAATACGTTTTAAAAAATCATTCACAACAATCAAGTGGGATTTATTCCTGGGATCCAAGAGTGTTTTAATATTCACAGAATAATGAATGTGAATGTGACGCATCACATCAACAAAAGAAAGGATAAAAACCATATGGTCATTTCAATAGATGCAGCAAAAACATTTGCCAAAGTTCAATATCCTGTGCAAAGTAGGTCTTAGGGAGAACATGCCTCAATATAAGGTCATATATAACCCATGGCTAACATCATACTCAATGGTATATGGGCTTAGGGCTTTCCTTTAAGAAAATAAGACACAATTTTCTGTGACAATTCCTTTGTCACAATAAGACAAGTATGTCCATTCTTAACACTTTTATTCAACATAGTACTGGAAGTCCTAGCTATAGCAGTCAGACAACAAAAAGAAATAAAAGGCATCAAATTGGTAAGGAAGAATAAAACTCACACTGTTTGCAGATGACATGATACTCTATATAGAAAACCTGAAAGACTCCACCAAAAGACAAGTTGAACTGGCAAAGGAGTTCAGTAAAGAAAGTCACAGGATAAAAAATCAATATAGAAAAATCAGTTGCACTTCTATACACTAATAATTAAGTAGCAGAAAGAAAAATAAATAGAATAGTTTCATTTACAATTGCATCAAAATTAAGAAAATACCTCGGAATACATTTAGCCAAGGAGGTGAAAGCCATATAATCTGAAAGCTATAATACACTGATGAAAGAAACTGAAGATGACAAAACAAATAGCAAGACAGTCAAAACAGTATGGTACTGGCACAAAAACAGACACATAGATCATTAGAACAGAATACAGAGCCTAGGAATAAACCCACAATTATATGGTTAATTAGTCTTTGACAAAGGAGGCAAAATATGCAATAAGAATAAGAAAGTCTTTTCAACAACTGCTACAGGGAAAAACTGGATAGCAAAATGCAAAATAATGAAAATGGACCACTTTCTCATGCTACACACACACACACACAAAACCTCAAAATGGATAAAGGATCTAAATGTGAAACCTGAAATCATGGGATGCCTGGGTGGCTCAGCGGTAGAGCCTTTGGCCTAGGGTGTGCCTTTGGCCTAGGATGTGATCCTGGAGTCCGGGGATTGAGTCCCACATCAGGCTTCCTGCATGGAGCCTGCTTCATGCAGTACTTCTCTCTCTGCCTATGTCTCTGCCTCTCTCTCTCTGTGTCTCTCATGAATAAATAAATAAAATCTTAAAAAAAAAAAAAAAGAAACCTGAAATCGTCAAAAATCCTAGAAGAGCGCACAGGCATTGCTTTAACATTGTAACAACATTTTTTCTGTATATGTCTCCTGAGACAAGGGAAGTAAAAGCAAAAATAAACCACTGGGACTTCATCAAAATAAAAAGCTTCTGCACAGCATTAAAAACAATCAACAAAATTAAAAGGCAACCTACAGAATGGGAGAAGATAAATGCAAATGACACATCCAATAAAGGATTAGCATCCAAAATATATAAAGAACTCATGCAACACCAATTAAATAATAATCCAATTTAAAAAATGGGCAGGGAACATGAACAGACATTTCTTCAAAGATGACATACAGATGGTCAACAGACATGAAAAAATGCTCAATATCGCTTATCATCAGGGAAATGCAAATCAAAACCACAATGAGACATCACCTCCCACCTGTCAGATTTTGCTAAAAGCAAAATCATCACAAAAACAACAAGTGTTGGTGAGGATGTGAAGAAAAAGGAACCCACTGTTGGTGGGAATGCAAACTGATACAGCCACCGTGGAAGACAATACAGAAGCTCCTCAAAAAATTAAAAATTACTATGTGATCCAACAACTTCACTACTGGATATTTACTGAAAAAATATGAAAATGCAAAAAAAAAAAAGAATATGAAAATGATAATTTTAAAAGATATATGCACCCCTATGCAGCATTGTTTACAGTAGGCAGATTATGGAAGCAGCCCAAACGTCTATCAATAGATGAATGGCTAAAGAAGTAGTACACATATATGATGGAATATTATTCCGCCATAAAAAATTATGGAATCTTGCCATTTATAACAACATGGATGGACCTAGATGGTATAATGCTAAGTGAAATGTCAGTTATAGAAAGACAATACCATATGATTTAAGAAACAAAACAAATGAAAAAAACAGGCAAACCAAAAAAATAGACTCAACTATAGAGAAAAAACTGATGGCTACCAGAAGGGAGGTTGGGGAGTAAGAGACTGGTTGAAATAGATTAAGGGGATTAAGAGCACTCTTATAATGATGAGCAGTGAGTAATGTATAGAATTGTTGAATCAAAAAAAATTAAAAAAAAAAAAAAAGAATTGTTGAATCACTAGATTGTACACCTGAAATATAACACTGTATGTTAACTATACTGGAATTATTTTTTTTTTAAAAACACGGTTTTTATTTATTTATTTTTATTTTTTTAAACATGGTTTTTAATGACCAGCTATATAATATATTATCACATACATACATACATAAAATTTTATATATGTACATATTTGTATATACAGATAGTTTTGGTATATGTGGATATTCTATATCACACACAGACCCACAGGTAATTGATAAGCAGGATGAGAAAATGAATCAATCAGTAATTTAGAGGCCTCTGCTGAGTGACCTGTTCTGTGTTATATGCTCTGAAGGATATACAAAAAGGATCAGATGTCTTGATTGTCTTGCCCTTACAATCAGTTTTTAAACAGGAGGCTGACCAGAACTTTGGTTGAACATCTAACAGTCCTGGCCTTAGAAGTACCCTCAAGCAGTGCCATTGAGAATAGAAGGTTGAACCACTGAGTCAGGGATGTTCAAGTGGACAGATAGGATGGCAAATACTATATTTGAATGGGGCCAGCTCTTGCATATGGGGAATAGCCACTGAATGATTTGAGAAGACTCCACTCCTTTACCATTTAAAATTCTTTCTATAGAGTTAACTACTTTAGTTAACATTAAAAAATCAGTATTTTACAAAAGCCCTCTAATCGACTGTTTTCAGCCTCTTAAAGCCTATTTCCTCCAGGCCAACACAAAGCATGCCCTCATTTAATGTTATTTAACATCTTAAAATAAACATTATGACCAAAACATTTTAATTAAAAAGTAAAAAGAGCATAACATATCATAAGATGTAGTGTTGTTGTCTGAAACTAATACATCTTTCATACATATGTGAGAGTGTATGTGTAGTGAGAAGTGATAATAAACATATTTTCTACTTTGATCTGTGGTCAAAATATTTTAAAGGACATTTGTCAATTATATCTCTTCATTACTGAATCCACTCATTCCCTTCATTTAAATTTCTAATTTGTTATATATCAGCATCTCCTGAACTTTTTACATTCTTCCTAATTGTTCTCTTTGCCCCAAGTCTGTCCATTTATAATCCATCTTCTATACTTCCAGACCCCTGATTAGTTTTCAAGAAAAGCAAAAATCCTATAATGCTGCACTTTTCAAATTATTTTGTTTTTTCTCACCTTAAAATTGAGTACTTAATATGACATATATTTAGCTCAAGTTCTAGCCACTTTTTACCTCTTCCTCATATATGGTCTGGTCACATTGAGCTATTTTCAATTGACCAAAATACTCTTCCAATCTCTCTACTTTTTCAAAGACAATCTTACTAAGTACTAGGAAGTAGCAAATCTTTGCTATCTTATTTTTTTTTAAGATTTTATTTATTTATTCATGAGAGAGATAGGCAGAGACACAAGAAGAGGGAGAAACACACTCCATGCAGGGAGCCCAATGTGGGACTTGATCCCAGGACTCTGGGATCACACCCTGAGCCAAAGGCAGCCGACCAACTGCTGAGCTCCCAGGCGTCCCCTATTTGCCATCTTATTATCTCACCTTCCTAGAACATTATCTTATTCATAATCTCTTCCTCCTTTGATTACTACTCATGTTTCATATTCAGAGAATTTGTTACATTTTCCTGTATGTGTTTCCTGTGAATTTTTTTATTTGCATTGCTTCTAGGGTTTAGTGGTCTTTAGAGTTACTTATAAGCTCATATGATACTTACATGGGATTTGAAAAGATGTTCCCTATGGATTCACACTTTTGTGAGCACATGACTTGGAGAGGGAACAACATTCTTAGGAATGAATACCCTTCCCCTAAACCTCTCTCTCTCTCTTTCTCTCTCTCTCTCTCTCTCAGACACACACCCCTACCTGATGGAATATGATCCTGATTTTATAACCCTTACATAATGACCAACAACTATTTGTTTATTTGTCTGCTTCACTAGATGATAAGACTCTTGAAGGGAAAAATTTTATTAGCCCTGTTCATTATTTTATCACCACTACCACAGTTCCTGCCACATAGTGTAGGGTCTCATTCCTTCATTTAGCAAGTATCAACTGAGTCAGTTCTGGGTGCTAGCCAATGTTCTAGGCGCTATAAGAGTGAAGAAAATAGTCAATATCCCTACTTCTAGTGAATTTACATTCAGTGAACTTATATTGTAGTGGAGGTTGTGAAGAAAAAAATATATAGTTTATGTTACTCAAATCAAGGATAAAGTCTAATTGACCTGATCGTTTGTCAAGAAGCAGCTAAAGACCAGGTAAGTTCTTGAGGCAAAGTATGTTTGGAGTTTTTGTAGGGCAAAGAAGAAAGTATGTTTCATTGCTGTTTGGATCGGGTTGCAGTTCCTTCGTGTATAAATGCTGGACAAATTCAGATTACTCCAGCTTTGTCTCCCTTATTTGGGATTATTACAATCTCAGAGCAGTTCCTTTGAGACCTTTGCAAGCCTTACAGTTTGTCTCTTCAACAAGGATTTAGGGGAGACACAGGTAGAAAAAAGAGAGGGATTGGGTTGTGGGGAAAGGGAGAGGAGACATGTCTGTATCATGTCTGTTTTAATTATTTTACAAAGGATAATTAAACTATTTTCTGATTGTTTTACAAAACTTTTATTTCCTTGCTAAATGTCTTATAAAGTCTATTCATTTAATATAACTATCACATTAGGAGGGTTACAGATGAGAAGACTAAGTCATACAGAGGTTAATTAACTTGTCCAGGGTTACATATCAAGACAATTGCAGAAGCAGGTTTCTAGACAATCTGTGTTCAAATTCACTACAATTAACTACTCCTGAATAAATAATTATTGAATAAATCAACAGTGAGCATCTTTTCCTTAGAAGGTAGAAACCAATTTTTCTAAAATCCTACAATGCTAATCTGGTATTTTACTGCCAACCCAGTTTTAAGAAGCTAATCTGAGCACTGCTGCATTGATTCTACTTGGTATTCATGATTTGAGGACTGATTCCAATCTCCCTAGAATTCTTCTCTAAAAGCCTATCTAAGGAATACTAATATAAATGAGAATTATTTTATATCTTACAGCTTAAAATGGAAAGCATAATACTATATAAATAAAATATAATAGATAGCACTTAATTAAACATAAAAGCAATTGTTCTTTTTTATTATGTCATTAATAGACATGGAAATTTCCTGCTTGAAGAAAAAAATGTTAAATGAAGTAGTGACATTTGAGTTTAACTGTAATGCAAAATATGCTTCCATATCAGTAAAATGTAAGTTAATGAGCCTAGTTCTTTCTTTTCTACTCTTAGGAGGTCTCTCTTGAGATGCTTTGAGGTCTTCTTAGGCTGATAAGGAGATTGAGAAGAAATCACATTCAATGCTCAGAGTCTGGTGGCATGATGCATCCCCTGTCCTTGTCACCCAATATAGCAGAAAATGAGGAAGAATAATCTGGAAACTTAAATTCTAGTTTTTATCCTATTTGCTTGATGTTACTTAATTTAGATACTTGACTTCACTTACCTTTCTAATAATGCTTTAGTTATCTCAGAATGTTGAAAAGTCTTCTATAAAATGTAAAAGAGTCATATACTCTCATAAGCTACATAATCATACATGCACAAATATACACATACATGTAAAACTACAAAATTACACCAATCTTCACTGTTAAGGCATGACTTAAGGAATGTCTCAAAAGCTCTCAATAGCTAGTTTTTCTGAATTATAATGTAAATGTATCATCTAGTCACTACTAAGATGATATTTATTTTTAAATGTTTTATTTATTTATTCATGAAAGACAGAGAGAGAGAGAGAGAGAGAGAGAGGCAGAGACACAGGCAGAGGGAGAAACAGGCTCCATGCAGGGAGCTCGACGTGGGACTCGATCCTGGGTCTCCAGGATCAGGCCCTGGGCTGAAGGTGGCGCTAAACCTGCTGAGCCACCTGTGCTGATAGAAGATCATCTTTAATTCTAACTTTTAGGTATACAAGAAACAGGATCATGTGACTTTGAGTATCAATATTAGGACAAGAGAGTGGCTTGGTTCACTGGGCTTCTATAAGCTTCTACCCACTGGGACCCGCTGTTGTCCATCAGAATCCACAATAATTAATATCTCAATAATTTCTCATTTCCATAACTCTTCTCATGAGTGTCAGTTATTCAAAAAGGCAAAACTGACATTGTCATGTAAGTTCTTATACAACTATATTTTTAACTACAGAGAAAAGTTCAAATTCTTTAATAAGACATCAAACACTCCTTGCATTTGCCTTCATCTCCAGTATCTTCTATTACAATTTTCTAACAGTGTTTGGGAGAAACTTTGTAGGCACTTACAGGCCATAATGAAACGATTAGGTAGACAGATGGAAGCAACTGGAGGGTTTTGTTTCTAAGAGTGGAGTAATTATTTAACTAAAAAATCCCTTTGTCTTATGACAATTATAGAGAAAGTAAGAAAAAAATATAGAAGCAATTTAATAATCAACTTAGAAAGACCATGGTTTGTACTAAATAGTGATAAAAGAAAGAGATGGAGGATGTGGACAGATCTGGGATATATTTTGGCAGAATACTTGATTTTACATAGAATGTAAGACAATAAATTGAGAATGTCTTGAGTATCTGGAAAGATGGCTGTGTCATTTAAAGAAAGAGGGAAATTAGGCAACTTCTAGATTGGCCATGTGGAATTTGACATGCGTGTCAGACATAAAACAGAACTTTTAAGTAGGCAGTTTAAGTTCAGTGTAAATATCAAGTGAGAGGTTGGGGATGGAAAGCCATCAGCATATAAAATGTATTTAAAGACACTGAAACACTATGCAATACAGATGATACCTAGATAAAACCTCAAAACCAAGCCCTGTGGTGCCCCAAGATTTATGTCAGGGGGAGGAGAAAGAACTGGTAAAGAAGACATAAAAATACTGACCAATGTGATAAGAAAAAATAAATCAGAATATTCAGTCTCATAACTGCATTTGTTTTCAATGGTATTAAAAATTACTGCAAATTTGGTGGCTTAAACTCACACAATTTTATATTTTTACATTTCTGGAGGTCAGAAGTCTAAAATGGGTTGGCAGGGCTGCATTTTAGGGAAGATCCTTTTTCTTTGTCTTTTTAAGATTCCAGAGGCTTCCTGCAGTCATTGATTCATGTTCTTGCATTACTCTGACCTCTGTTTCAGTTGCCACATCTTCTGATACTCTCCTTCATATCTCTTATAAATATTTTTATGACAACATTGGTCTTCCTCAAATAATCTAGGATAACCTCCCCATTTTATGAACCTTATTCTAATCTAATTAGCAAAGTCATTTTTACTATTTAAGATTTAAGCATATTTATAAATCCTGAGATTAAGATGTGCATATTTTAGGTTATTATTCAGCCTGTCACAGTAGCAAAGAGATTCAGGTGTACCAGAAGAGACACTGTGGTCAACTGTGTTAAATATTGTAGAGATGTTGAATGAAATGAAGACAGAGAAGTGAATCTTGTGTTTGACAACTTACAGGTCATAGTAACTTCAACAATTACCCTTCCAGCACTCGGTTGTCATGGGTTAAAGAGTAACTGAGAAATGAGAAAGTGACAATGTATATAGAAAATTCTCTTCAGGGATCCCTGGGTGGTGCAGCGGTTTAGCGCTTGCCTTTGGCCCAGGGCACGATCCTGGAGACCCGGGATCGAATCCCACATCGGGCTCCCGGTGCATGGAGCCTGCTTCTCCCTTTGCCTGTGTCTCTGCCTCTCTCTCTCTCTGTGTGTGACTATCATAAATAAATAAAAATTAAAAAAAAATTCTCTTCAGATGTTCTCTTAAGAAAGGTTATAGGGAAATAATAGTTGGAAGAAAAGGTGGAGTTAAAGCAAAGCCTGTTATAAGGGTGAAAGTTACTAGATGGTCTTTGTATGCATATATACATAATTGGATAAATATGAAAAAATTGTTATGTGAAAGAATAATAAATAAATGCAAAAAATGGCATCCATAATGAAAAGAAAGAAGTATATAAGTGGATAATTGGAGTGGTTAATTTCTTCTAGATAACAGATACTTCATTTATTTATCTATAAAAACAGGAAAAACAGAAAATCTTTACAGATAAAGAATACAGAATTTGGTGATTGGAAGATGAATGCATCTCATATTAAAGGCATCTTTTTTTTTTTTCCAATTTATTTGCAGGCAATATATTCAGCTGGGGTTTTCAAAGTGGCTTTAATTCTGAGGAAGAAGTACATATAATAGAACATTCTTCTCAGATACTGATTGGGAAAGCGTGCTCATTTAAGAACATGATCATCACTTTAAAAAGAGTCAGCTTAGCTACAGGACTTTTCCCCTTTAGTATTTGGTTGCCTCTATACAGGTACTGATACATTTCAATTGATCAATGAATTCAAAGAGGACTTTCAAACTGGAGAGCACTGTAGGGGGAAAATGGAGAAAGTAAGTTAATTTTTGTGAATAAATTGTGTCTCTATCCATTTGTATTAAGTAAGCCTCACATCTAATTCACAGGAAAGCCCAATTACAATATCCCAAATAAATCAAACTCATCCTTTCCTATCTGCCTTCTATCTCTATAGGCTAGTGCAACGTAGCAACACCTCTTGCGTGGATTATTTCAATATCAACCTAAATTTTCTCTAGTCCATTTTCCATTGCAGACAAAAAAGAAAATAACAATTGCATCCAACTTTCTCCTATCACTACTATAAAATGTCTCATGTCTCAAATTATTCCTCATTACAATTAGGATAAAAACAAAAACATTTACATATGGCTTTAATGCACTGCATAGTTTGATCCCTTTCTTTGAATGGGTCATCCTTTTTAATCTCTTATTATCTCAGAATTCCAGGCGCTCTGAATTCCATTTAGTTTCCCAAATACTCCAAGTTTCTTCAAGGCTTTCATTAGGTTGTCCTTCCATTAAAAATAAAAACTCATTTCTGTCTTTGCCTAATCAAGTCTTATAAGCTCTCAGATCTCAGTTGTATTTTGCCTCACAGAAGCCATTTCTATTCTTGCATATAAATTCAGACCAGTGATCATTTAATTAACAGCACATATAAAGGTTTAAGTAAATACATTTTTATGGAATTATATAATTAATGGCTATCACATGACTAGGTTGTAAATTACATAAAAAGAGGACCAGTTTTTCAAATTGCATATATATGTAAATTATAACCATATTTACATATTATATATGACTCATATTTTATATTTATACATATTGTACATAATTTTCTATATGATTTTACAGATGTAGGTTTTATATACACATTTTTCCTCCTATTTCTTGATCCCTACAGATCTTTTAAAAGACTGTATCCTGGAACTAAATAGAAAAAGTAAGGAAATATGAAAGCCTGGAAGGACAAAAAAAGCTGTATATTTTTAAAAAGTCTATTTTTAAAATTTAACTGGTAATATAATATTATTTCACTTTTTTATATTTGTAATACTTCAAATATATAGGACTATCTTCTCAACCAGTATTAGAATTTTGTCACTTTTCTTTGTACAAGAACAGTTTCTAAATTTAAGTGTTCTGTTAAACAGAATACAATGATGGTTTTGAAATACAGAATATCTAAAAAAAATTTAAGAACAGATGTTGGTTAAAATTTTTAAGAAAAAAAAATGAGTTTGATTTCATACCTAAATTTAGAAGATTAACAATTTTCTTCCCATTTTAAACAGTTCCAAAACAATTTCTATTGAAAAAGGATAAACCTTAATATATTGTATATTGTTGTTATCTAATATTAATATAGATATATACACATATATACATATTTACATGCATGTATATGCACATATACATGCATGTAATCAGCAGGTATTTAGATATTCTTGGGAAGTATTATTCTTAATAATAATACTTTATTTGTTTTGAAAAAAGCCTTGGAGGTGGAAGACATTTTGTGAATATTCATTCTAATTCTGCTTCTAAGCATGTCCATTTATTCTAAGCAATATCAAACTTCTGATTTATTGAGAAAAGAAGCTTCCAGTACCTTCCAGAGTTGACACATTGTCATCCCACATCATGTTTCCAATCCTTTTTTTTTTTTTGCCTCATGGATTTCTTTTTTTTTTTTTTTTTTTTTTTTTGCCTCATGGATTTCTATGCAACTGCACATAGTTAACTGCAATACCCTCCAGCATTCTGGAATTCCCAATCAGTTAATAAGTTCATGTTTATAAACATATAACAGACTTCATGTCATATCACCAAATGTATTGGAAGTAATTAAGCCAAAATGAAATATGACTAAATGGCTGCTCAATTAAAAAAGTACATATATATCCCTTTTAAATATTTGTTTTAAACCCACAGCTTCAACTTTAATCACAATTAATGTGAAATCAGTTATATTTGTAAGAAAACTTGTCATAGTATTTCTTTTTTTTCTTAGTTTAAGCCATTGTTCTTAATGATGTTTTGATATTTGGTTTGGTTTAGTTTAACTAAAGCCTCATTGTCTAAGAGTAAGCATGCCTCATAGCATTATAAAGTGTTGACTTTCTTCCAGAACTAAGGACTACGGATGCTACTGAGAGGCTGCATTCTATTTAATACTTGACCTAGATAGCAAAAAGGCCTGAGGGAAAAAAGGATATGAAAAGAAGGCAAGCAGGAAGGAAAGGATTAACAGGCACATGTTTCTAGATTATAACTTGCAAAGCATTAATTGTTCAGTTTTTATATTTAGTCTTTAACCCACGAGCACTTTGCCAAGAACTAACAGTCACTAAAGAAATGAATTGTTGACCTGAACAGGACAGATAGCCTTGGGGGCTAAAAGAAACCCACCCTTATCCTTCATACTATCAAGGAAGATTTTCTTTTCCCAGGAACTGTTTCTCATCTTATCATTGTCTGATTTCCCACTGTATGATTTCAATTTCTGTGTAACAGATTACTCCAAAATTTAGTACCTGAGACAATAATTATTATCTTAAAGTTTCTGAGGTTCATGGCTTAGCTGGGTGATTAGGCTTAGGATCTCTCCTGGTTATAACCAAACTGTTGAGGTTATTTGATGATTCTCTGGGTTTGGAGAAACTGCTTCCAGTCTCACATCTGTTGCTATTTGCAAGAGGCTTCTGTTCTGCTGTCTGTGTGTCTTTCCATGGCCATAATTCTTCCCTCCACATAACTATTCACACACAATATTACTAAAATGAAGTCTTCATCTCATACAAAATATCCATATAGTCAACAAAAGCTGTATTGAAAAAACAATGTATTATAAATAGGTATTGGTAGGGGCACTGTCAGGGTCTCAAGGCCATGAATAAGGAACTCCTCAAAAGCTGATTTTAAAAAGGATGATTTTTCTGAGGCTTGAACCCTCATGAAACTATCCCCCCCCCCATAATCACTTATAGGGAATAACATTGATTCTAATCTTATTACAGGGTCGTTTTATTTTCTAAAGTGGTTAATTGAAGAAAATAATGAAATCTCACAGCTTGATTCCTACTTTCTTAAATCCAGAAGAAAATAACCAGAATATTTTAGTTCCAAGCTGTGGTATTTAATAAGAAGGAGAAAAGATCTAAAACAAACAAAAATGAAAAAACTATCCAAATTCAAGATTTGGCTGTTTTTTAGAATTAAATCAAATTAGGCCCTTATTGGGACACCTGGGTGGCTCAGTGGTTGAGTGTCTGCCTTTGGCTCAGGTCCTGATCCCCGGATCCTGGGATCATGTCTCACATCAGGTTCTCCTCAGGGAGCCTGCTTCCCCCTCTACCTATGTCTCTGCCTTTCTCTGTGTATCTCTCATGAATAAATAAAATCTTAAAAAAATTAAAAAATAAAAGTATACAAATTAGATCCTTTAACAATATATATTAGCCATTTTTTAAACATTACCTAAAGTTTCCTATTCCTTTACTCTCAAACTGGGGTTTCTAGTCTTTTATTTTTCCGTCAGCAAATATCTCTTTTTCTCCTTTAGATAGATAGATGAATAGATTTCCCCATATCCTATATGCGTATATACCACAGAAAGAGAAAATATAAATATACATCTAAATAACCCAGTTAACTATAATGCAACCATATACAATTAGAATGAACTATAATGGAATGGATTTTAAAAACTTGTGAAGTGGTTAAAGGAGGACTATAACAGGATACAGGTGGTGGATCAATCTCAAGCTCATTAATTTTTCTCATGTTTCATATCAGGAAAGCAATAAGATACTCTAACATTAAATTTTTAAAGTGTTAAATACATTATTCAAAAATGAACCTAGCCACCAGAAGAACTGAAAACAAATTATACACTTGAAATGTAACAGAGGAAGAATAAAAATAAAGAAATAGCATGCCAATTAGAGAAAAAAAATAAGACGACAGAATCATGTCAAACATACATTTGAAAAACTCAAACAAAATCAGCAACAATCTGGCTTCAAGTTACATAAATGAAATATGTAAATCAAAGTTACACAGTAATCTTGAAAGCAAACACATGAGCACGGAACACACCAACTCAACTCATTCAAAATAAAAACAAAATTAGGATATTAACATTAGGCAAAATGAAATAAAAGCTAATAGCACTAAAATAATGAAGTTAACATATGACCAAGATAGTTAAAATGATAAAAGCGGAAATTTTCAGTAAACAAGATGCCAACTTGAGATACACAGTTTCTTTTACATCAACATTTGTAAACCGTAGAAAGATTTAAGATTGATTTTCTAAAAATATAAGAAAGAATATACAATGTTTTGTAGCTTAGAATGTAAAGTACTTTTTAAAGCACGACTCCAAGACCAGAAGACCAAAGGATATGTTTAACCTAATCGTGAAAAAATATTCTAAGTGGTCGCAATTTTTTTCAAAGACAGTTTGCTAGTATTTGATTTAGGAATTTCTCTTCTTAGAATTCATCATACAGCTATACTCACCTATCACGAGTGAGTAATGATCCCCAAAATATATAATCTCTAAAGTCTGGAAACTGTGAAGTTCATTTATATGGAAAGAAGGAGCTTTGCAGATGTGATTACACTAAAGGAACTTGAGATGGGAGGTCATTCTGAAATAACTAATGTGTCCTAAATTTAATCAGAAGTGTCCTAACAACAAGGAGACAGATTTGGCTAAAGAAGAGAAGGCAATGTGCCTGTGCAGGCAGAGACTGCAGGCCACACGTCAAAGACCAGCAACCAACAAAAGCTGGAAAAATCACAAAACAAATTCTCCCCCAGAGCCTCTGAAAGGAGCAAAGCTCGCTGGCTCCTCAATTTCAGCTCCATAAGACTCAAACTCCCTGTCTCCAGAAACTCTAAGAGAATAAATTCCTGTTGTTTTAAGCTACTAAATGTGTGATTTTGTTACTGTAGCTGAGAAAATATTCTATCATCCCAAACCCTGAAGATATGCGATCAAAAATCCTTTTCTTAATGAAGATTTATTTTTATTTTTATTATATTTTTAAAAGATTTTTATTTATGTATTTGAGAGAGAGAGAGACAGATGGCGATTGAGAGCACAAGAATGAGAGAGGGAGAGGAAGAAGCAGACTCCCTACTGAGCACAGAGCCTAAGATGGGGCTCGATCCCAGGACCCTCGGATCATGACCTAAGCTGAAAGCAGATGCTTAACAGGCTGAGCCACCCAGAAGCCCTTAATGAAGATTTTTTAAAATAAAAATTTCAAAACAAAATAAATATCAACTAAGAGAAAATCAAAATGAAGACCAATGGGTCATTACTACCAGCTCACCAAATCTTAAAACTTTATAAAGAAGTTCTAATTGGGTTCACTCAGGTATACTGTTCAGATGTTCTCAACACCACATCACCGTCATAAGGCTATGTCTTCAGAGTAGCTTCAGGAGTGGGGAAAAGCAAGTGGAGCTCACATTTCAAGGACAGGGGAGGGCGGAAGGTACTTGAGTCCTGGGTGCAGCTCATTGGTCATTCAACGGTCACTCTTTTTAATGACATTCTCCAAGAGTAAATCCAACAATTTAGGTGAAAGTGGGCAAATTTCTTGGAAAATAATTATCAGAGCTTTCTCAGGAAGTAATAGGGTCCCCAAATAGCAAAATATCAAAATAACTGAAATTCTAATAAACAACAAAAGTCTTCCCTAAAATAAAACTCCAAGCAAGATCACAGATGGTTTTACTGGTGAATTTTGCCAAACATTTAAGTATAATACCAATTCTGCAGAAAATCTTATAATAAAATTTTAAAAAGTAAAAATAACACTCCAAACATTGTATCTTTTCACTCTGGCTGATGCAGATGTAATCTCCTGCATTACATACACGTAGCCTCACATTACAAACCATAAATGAGCTTTGGGAATTTCCTGTCTTGCAGGTTCTTGATGATTCTTTGCTAGCCTGCGGAATTTCTCACCACAGATGTGCAGATGAGTATTTAGGCACAAATTAAAAGGATCCCTCGGCTGATCTCCAAAGATCTCTTTGCAAGCTTCCTCTTGCCCAAACCAGGCATCTGGCCTCGCTGAACTTCAATTTCTGTCTCTATCATTCATCATCAGACTTCCAGTTGAATTCTTTCTCCCTGTACAGTGACCTGAAAACTATCTCCAGCCAGGATGCTATGGCAATCACAGAGCTAAACTAGCTTATGTCCCTTTTTTCACAGATCACAGCCATATTGGAGTCCATTTTGCAATGTCTAAAAAAGTGTTTATTTTCTCTCCTTTTCTACTTGTTTACAGCACGAGTTCAATTCTCATAGTAGTTAATTCTTTCTGAGTCAAGGCAGAAATCTCATTAAGTTTTAAGAAGCGAAAACATAACAAAAGATATGAGACCCTTTAAGTAGGTGTGACCTTAAGAACATAATTGAGAGAGGACCTAGTCTCAACGTGTTAGAAAATGACTAACACTGATATGATGGAAAGTCCACAGTAAAGCTGAACCTAATGAGGAAGGCTCTGTTGACAACTCTCCAATTACCTTGACTAGCCTATATACTATCTGAATTTATTATTAACATTTACAATTAGGACCTTATTAAAGCAAGATGAATGAATCTTGTACCAAAAGAATATCTATTTGTATCATAGTAACATTACCTATTCAAAAATACTAATTTTAACAATATGTGTCAAACAAAAGTTTGATTAAAAGAATCAACATAACAGCCATCTTCAGATATTATGAGGAAAGGCTCTATGCAGTTGATTGCTCCCTGAGTTATAAGTACTCGAAAACGTAAAGGAGAAATAAAAGCTCTTTAAGAATAGCTTTCTCACAGAGTCAGTTTTGTAAGCATTTTGTGTCTATTGTACTGGTTAAATGAGTTGCACTGTTTCAGTATTCTGGGTCATAAATTATATTCTATTTATCTTCCTAAGAATATCCTCTGGGCTAAAATGTTTGTTGTTGTTGTTGTTGTTGTTGTTTGCTTGTTTTTATATATGGAGCTAAGTTAGAAAGAGTAGTTATAAACACTAGGTCTCAAGGAACATGATGATCTTTCATTTGTACAAGAATGCCATCTTGAGGGATCCCTGGGTGGCGCAGAGGTTTGGCGCCTGCCTTTGGCCCAGGGCGCGATCCTGGAGACCCCGGATCGAATCCCACATCGGGCTCCCGGTGCATGGAGCCTGCTTCTCCCTCTGCCTGTGTCTCTGCCTCTCTCTCTCTCTGTGACTATCATGAATAAATAAATAAATAAAAATCTTAAAAAAAAAAAAAAAGAATGCCATCTTGGGATCACTTGCTATTAGAAAATATTTTTCTTATGCATGACATTTGGAAATACCTAGCAACGTGACCTTAATTAAATTCATTCTTTTCTATCTATGTATCTATGTATGCCTGTGTGTGTGTGTCTCCATTCACTTCCTCTGTTCCACGCAACCCTGTGCCCCTTTTAGGGCTTCAGATCAACTCATCTACGTCCCTCAGCTTTAAGTACAGAAGGCCACTGCTCCTAATAAAATGACAATATGAATTATCATAATATCATCTCTGATGCTAAAAATCCCATTCATCCTCACTTGACAACCTGGAAGTCATATGGACGGTAATAATAAAATTTGTGAAATTTACGATGTTACAGAAGTTTGAGAATATCAACGGGGATTGGTAGAAATAATTAATGACATACAATCATATATTCAAAATCAAATAGAAGTGAGAAATAAAATTCCGTCCCTGTGTCTCTATCTAATTGGTATTGCATATGAGTAGGCTGATTGATAATATTGTTTCAGACTATGAATTAAGGTGCATGCTTTTTATATAATTCAATTCCCCACCCTCTGTGAGGGGCACCTGGTGAACTAGAGCAATAAAGCATCACCACTAAGATGATTTTCATCCCAGGAGATTGTTGTACAGCACAGAACATTAATTATAGCTACTAAGGAGGGAAAGACAGTGTCCATCAAACTCTCAGACTGGGAATAATTACCAGGATTGGCAGGTAAGATCACATGGGGAAAGTTTCCTAGAATCTATCCCCCCCCTCCCGAACATACTGAGGAGCCAAAGAAAACCTAATACCAGAGAAAACCTAATGATCCTGCTGTTGTTATATCTGGAATCTGTGTAACAGAAAGTTCAATTACATGTGCACTTATGCTAATACAATTTAACTTAGCATTTAGGAACCCGGAATTGGAAGGCTGATAAACCAAAGTTTGATGTGGCTCTATCACTCACTAACTTTAAACAATGGGGTGGGCCTTTTGTTTATCTATTGAACAAATACCTCCTCTTCTTCCTTGGTAAGTAAACCTGAATTCTATTGACATAATTCAGTATTGTATTAGCACCAATCCTCTGAAGGCAGACCCTGAGACAAAGATTAAAATGCAATTATTGGAAAGGTGCTAATTAGAGATGCAAATGTAAAAATGAGAGAGTAAGGCAAGTGAAAGATCAAAACAAATTCAATATTGTGGCAATGGTGATGGTTGCTTTAGAGGAAGCTAGGAAGGGACTCTGATAGGTTACTCAGAAAGTGCACTGCTTCCATGTTAGGACTTTGGTAGGGGAAAATCATCTCAGAGGAGTTCAATGAAAGCAGGAGGAAGTTCTGATTCTCTCCTACCTCCCTTCCCTCATTTCTCACTGATTAAAGTATACCTGAGAGTTAAATTCTCCATGCTTTTATATTTTACCATTGGGCTCCACAGCAGCCAGGCTCCATACTTCATCACAAACTGCAAGTGAAAGAGAGAACAGAGAGCTTACCAAGAGAAAGAAATAAAGGAGGTAGATGGAAGAATCTGAGAAGGTTGCACAAGGTGTTTGTCTAATACTGTGACATTTACCAAGCCCTAGTAAATTATTTCTGGAGGAATTGGGGTTGGTAGAAGTCATTCACAATGTTCCTTTTACATTTGTTAGTGATTGATTGAAAAGTGGGCAAAGCTTTCATGCTGGATTGTTTTAAGAGTGTCCTGGAAAACATTTTCTTTTCCAATTTATAAAGAGATAAGACCAAGGAGAATCCCACTGTTTTTGAATGCCTAGATTTGACGTAATCTAGAATGGATGAGGAGGAGAGCAGTGTCATGGTTAAGGACATGAGATTTGGAGATTTAGTTCAGATCCTGGCTTTGCACAATAGTGATAATCACAGCAATCTCAGATCATAAAGGCTCAATGAGTTAAGATATGAAAATATCTTGTAATGCAGTAAGTGGGAAACAAAATTTACCTTATTATACTGATAGGTTCTCAATAATGTGAATGTTGATAAGTACAACTTGTCTCCTTGAATACTGTGTAAATTATTCAACTTCAGACAATCTCAGGTTTCCTCAATGTAAGGCAGTAATGAGTGACATGATTTCAAATACTTGGGAAAGACTAATTTACCTGTAAAAGTAAGTACTTTATCAGCTATTATTTGAAAAGAAGGGCAGCGATACATAAAGTATTTTGAATCCCACAGAAGAGCCCTTATAAATCCAAGTTTTTACTGTTTTTTCTCATACTGCTTTTACCAAGTTATTGGTTGATTTGAAGCCTTTTGAAAAGTAATCTGCTCCTCTCTGAACTTACATTTCCTCAGTAAAATTCATATCCTAATGAAAAATATTGCTAAATATTACGTCTCTGAATCATCCCGTCATCCTTAATGTTAGTGTCCTATTTATCCACATTAGGCATTTCAGTATTTCAGTTGATTTATGTCTTGGGGAAAGTTCTTAGGAAATAAGTTCTTTTATTCATCTATTTATTCTCCTTCTATCTTTCTGCCTTTTGTTCTGTGGCCTCAATGTTATCAAGGATATAGCTTATTCGTATTTCAGCATTTTCACTTAAACTCTTTTATTCAACTTCATTCCATATTATAAAAGTGGAATTTAATAATTTCCTACTACATATTTTGTTCTTTAATAAAAAAATTTCACACATCCTCTTTTAAGGGCACAGATGAATATCAGTCTACCCACCATTGTCTCCTTTCATTATCTTTTAATCCTAGGTGACATGTACTCTGATAGCAACTATCATTGTTACCTTTTAAAAAAAATAATAATTCTCCACTTATTCTGAGAAGAATCTTTTTAAAAGAACGCTTTGACTATTGCTTTCTCCCAAGACAGTTTGAGTCACATACTTCCTAATGGCTTTGCTATTCTGATAAAATATTTTCAAGAGGCCACTTCAATCTTTTAATAAAAGAAAGACTTCATCTGTAGAGTCAAGATGTTTAAGGTAATGGTAACATGAGTAAAATAATTTCTGAAGATCATGGTGACTATATGATTGCACTTTTTACGAAGAAAGCAAAGTTTTAAATACATTTGACCTTTTGTTTTACATTAATAAAAATTATTGTTTTGATTTCAAAGGAAGATACAGAAAATTTGCTTGTCTTGTTCATAAAATGACCAAGCACTAACTTCTGGGCATTATGATTCTAGAGTTTTTGTGCCTAAGTATGAAACATGAACAACCAATGCTGAATACTGAATAGACTTCAGGAAAATAATGAGTAGACATTGAAAAGTGCATTATTATATTAAAGTAGTAAGTTCAGGGAGTGAATAGGGCTTCTTAGGACAATTTCAGTTATATCAGTGAACTTTTTTTGTTATGTAATTTTTATTTCTATAAATTTTGTACTCTACATTGAGGCTTTTTAGAGATCTTTAGGTTTCATTTTAGAGATTTTTTCCCAGTCTCATCAACTTAGTTATTCTATTAATTTTTGACAATTTATTCCAGAACAATTAATTATCCTCCCTGATAATTAATCTTTCCAGTTGCTGTAGGTTTCCTACAAAAGCTGTATTCTTCCCCATAGACACTTGCAAATACCCTTATTCCAGCAGGCATTTCATTGTTCTTTGTTTAAAAACCTGCCCTTTCTACTGCTCAAAAGCAAAAACTCCTTATATTCATCCATCTTTATAGCAATGGCTCTTATTGTGATATTTTAAAATGTTTTTTAAAAATGGCACATCAGAGCAAAAGCATTTAAACAAAATAGAAATATATTGATTTTCATGTTTTCATAAACATTCTAGGGGTATGTCTGATTTGAGATAAACTATGATCCAAAATGTAAGATGAGGGATGCCTGGGTGGCTCAGTGGTTGAGCGTCTGCCTTTGGCTCAGGGCATGATCCTGGAGTCCCAGGATTGAGTCCTGTATCAGGCTCCCTGCATGGAGTTGCTTCTCCCTCTGCCTATGTCTCTGCCTCTCTCTCTGTCTCTCTCTCGCTCTCTGTCTCTCTCTCTGTCTCTCGTAAATAAATAAATAAAATCTTAAAAAATAAAACACAAAAGGTCAGATGATTTTAAATAAGGTATCTTATCCCCCACCCCCACCCCCCGCCCATTTCATTCTCAAATAGACATGACCCTCAGGCTGACAATATTCCAGGTTAAATCTGATCTGTGCAAGCTAATTCAGTGGCAATGAGTGTCTTGTCTCAGCTATTCAAACAAAATTCTGAGAATTGCAAATCATTGTCTCTAATTAGGTTAAATACTTATAATGTGGCCAAGGGCATAAAAAACATTAATTTTAGCATAGGTACAACAACCTCTCTTGAAACATTTAGTTGAGTCACTTTAGATCTATTGGGTTTCCTAATTGTAGGTAAAATAGCACTCTTGTTGTAGTAAGAGAGAAGTTTTGCTGTTGTTCTATTAGCAAGAAGTTTAAAATACTTTGACCAAGCTCTACAGTGAGCTTCCAGAAATGACCTGAAGAACTACAATCCAAAATTATCTTAGCAGGAGTAATGACACTATCAGCAATACTGAAATTAAGCTCCCTCTGCTTCAGTAACGAGCTGCCACCTCTCTCAACTAGAACTGCACCAGTACCACAGGTCTCACACACTCTTCCATCTACTCACTTTGCTCATTTCTGAATACCTCAAGCATGTCCATTGGACTGATGGTAATTAAGGCACATCTCTGCTCAGTAGCATGAAAAAGTAAGGATATAAATAGTTGTTTGCCTCTAAAATAGGAAAGCAGAGTGAACACTGAAGAAATCCCAAATGTTCAGAGGTTTTAAGAGATGTAGGGTAATTAGAAATTGTGCATATATATCTCCACTCAAACAGATGGACTAAAATTGAAGAATGCTTTATACCCATGGAAAGTGATATTCTTTTTCTTTCTTTTTTTTTTGTAACCAGTCAATAAATAAGAATTGTAAGCAGTAATAGTAGTAGTGATAATAATTAATAATAATAATAATAATAGTATATTTCATTATTTTAATGTGTCCAGAAGTAAACATTCAACACAGTATCTGTTAGTGGAATGAATCATTCTTAAAATAAAATTGAATCTAGTATATATGTGAAACAAAACCAGATGTTCTTATATCCTGTTTTAGAGCACAGAATAAGCAATGACATCAACATAATCAATATAGCATCAACAATATCAATATAGCACAAACAGAACTTTTAAAAACTATTACCAGCATATGTAAAGATAAAGGATATTACAAAGTATATGAAAATAGAAATTTGTCATGATTCCAAAATGACAAACTTAAAATGAAATTCTTCCAAGGGTCATTGAATAGAGATAATAGCATATTTTGTGGTTTGAGGGGAAATCAGTAAACTTATTTAATTTAGACAATTAAAACTATATACAATAATATTCATAATGCTGTACAGTCACCAATCAATGATTCACCTTAAAGTAGGGAGCTGACATTTTGGCGGCTTTCAGACTCTTTGTTCTAAGAAATTACAGCCAATTTCAAGACTCAGCCTCTCATTTTCCCCTATGATGCAGAAAAACTAGTAAGTCCAGAGACAAAAATGATATCTTCAGAGGCAAAAATATGTTGGCAGAAACTGGCATTTAGTTCTATTCATGTCATGAGAATTTTTTTTTTTGCATTAAGTCTGAGTAGTAACATTACAGACCTATGAGAAAGGGAATATTAATAAAAGTTAAAACAGTTATGTGGAAAGAGATTCCACATTCATGGATTGGAAGAATATTATTAAAATGTCTATACAACCAAAGATTCAGTGCAATCCCAATCAAAATCTTAATGGCAGAAACAAACTCTAAAAGTCATATGGAACTACAAAATTTCCAAATAGTCAAAGGAACATTCAGTAAGAACAACTTTGGAGGCATCATACTCCCTGATTTCAAGACATACTACAGAGCTACAGTAATCAAAAAGGAATGGTACTAGCATAAAAATAGACATGAGAACCAGTGCAACAGAACAGAGACAATGAAACAAATCCATGCATCTTCAATTAACTTAACTTCAACAAGACTAGCAAAAACACAAAATGGGGAAAAAACAGTCTCTACAATAAATATTGCTAGGCAAACTGACCCTTGTCTCACACCACATACAAAAATCAAATCAAAATGGATTAAAGACTTAAATATAAAACCTGAAGCCATAAACTTCTAGGAAAAAAAAAAAAAAAAAAAAACAGGACAAAAACTTCCACACATTGGCCTGGACAATATTTATTTTACATAGGACATCAAAAAAAAAAAAAAAAAAAAAAGACAACAAAAGCAAAAATAGACAAATCTAATTGTATCAAAGTAAACAGCTTCTGCACAACAGACTGAAAGGCAAACTACAAAATAGAAGAAATATCTGTGAACTATATATCTGATAAAGAGTTAATACCCAAAATATCTAAGGGGGGGTCATATAATTCAATAGGAAAAAAACTCCTTAATTTTAAAATGGGGAAAGGGGGCAGCCGGGGTGGTTCAGTGGTTTAGCGCCACCTTCAGCCCAGGGCATGATCCTGGAGTCCTGGGATCAAGTCCCATGTCAGGCTCCCTGCATGGAGCCTGCTTCTTCCTCTGCCAATGTCTCTGCCTCTCTCTCTCTCTCTCTCTCTCCTTCTCTCTCTCTCTCTCTGAGTCTCTCATGAATAAATAAATAAAATCTTTAAAAAATAAAATGGGTAAAGGACCATTTTCCTAAGAGCTACAAAGATTCAATTATCCAAGACAATTAAGTTCCAGAGAACTGGTATACAGCAATGTGGCTATAGTTGAAAATATTACATCATGTACTTGAAATTTGCTAAGAGGATAGATCTTGAGTAATTCTCACCACAGAAGGAGAGGCATAAGGGGGAGAGGGAGAAGAAAGAAGGGGATGAAAAGAAAATGGTAAAGGTATGAAGTAATGAATGTGCTGATTAGCTTGGTTGTGGTGAATACTTTACCTGATTGGGTCATCAGGTTATAAACCTTAAATACATACAAGATTTGATTGTCAGTTATACCTCAATAAAGCTGGGGGAGGAAAAGAGACATGATGGATGATTTTGCTTAAGCATGGATCTTGGGGCTTAAGAGAAAATTGAAGTATTTGGAGGAATATCCTTCTAGATGTTCCTAACCTTAATAGGCCAAGCAATGTCAGGTAGAGACCACATTAGGTTAGGAATACTCTGATGGTTTTAGGGGATTTGAAATAGTTCACTTATGCCATTTTTGCTTTAGGTGATAGGAGAGAAAGCAGCTTTTCTTCCTACTTTTTTTTTTCTTAGTTTTATTATCTATGTAGCAAGACACTTGTTTTGAAACTCCAATGAACAGAACTAAGCACTTATCTTTTGAGGGGAAAAAATATGCATAGTTGCAGTAGGTATTAGGAGAGGTATTTAGGTCCTAACCTTGGATAGAAGATTTGGGCAGAAGCCATTCAAAATACACATCAGGCAAATGTATTCCTTTTAAAAATGTTCCATTTTCTTTTAAGCAAGAAAAACAGTAGGCGATGAGCTTGAATAAGAAAAATACTAAAAAAAAAAAAAAAAAAAGAAAAATACTTATTCATTTCATAACTAATTTAAGAATCACTTTTATTTTACTTTCACTTAATAAGTAGTGTTTAAGATTTTTTATTGTTTTTAAATAATCCCAACACCCAATATGGTGCTCAAACTTAAAACCCTGATATCGAGGGTCACATACTCTACTGACTGAGCCAGTCAGGTGTCCCGGTGATCAGTGTTTCTTTCTTTTCTTTTCTTTTCTTTTTTTCTTTTCTTTTCTTTTTTTTCTTTTCTTTTCTTTTCTTTTCTTTTCTTTTCTTTTCTTTTCTTTTTTTTCTCTTTTCTTTTCTTTTCTTTTCTTTTCTTTTTTTTCTTTTCTTTTCTTTTCTTCTTTTTTTAAGATTTTATTTATTTACCCATGAGAGACACAGAGAGAGAGAGGTGAGACACAGGCAGAGGGAGAAGCAGGCTCCATGCAGGGAGCCCGATGTGGGACTCAATCCCAGGTCTCCAGGATCACACCCTAGACTGAAGGTGGCACCAACCTCTGAGCCACCCCGGGCTGCCCTGGTCAGTGTTTCTGAAAGGGCGTTCCACATTATCATCACAGAATGGTCTACAAATAAAGTGCTCCATGCTCAATTAGGACTGTGGAAAAGGCATATAACATAATCCTCCTATATAGATACAACATAATCCATACATTAAATCCAGCATGAATTCCTGACAAAAAAAAATATTATATTTAGACAAATCATGAGGTTTTATTCCCCTCACGTAAAAGTCCAGGTAAATCTCTACTTAGCTTTACAAAATTCATTCATTCAACCTAATTTATTACGCAACCATAATGTGAAAGCTCAGTGACACAGTTAACCAAAATACCATAATTGTTCCATATATTATATACATTAAGAAAAGCCACCTATAGCTAAATATATTAAAAGTTGCTCACTATTAATCATTGTTTCTATATCTTACTATGCTTATATCTTTGGATAAAGGATTACTTATATGTCTTTTATCTTTTAAAATATTTTATTAAATATTTTATTTATTTATTCATGAGAGACAAAGAGAGGCAGAGAGATAGGCAGAGGGAGGAACAGGATCCCTGTGGGTAGCCTGATGTGGGACTAGATCCCAGGACCCTGGGATCACAACCTTGGTCAAAGGCAGAGACTCAACCACTGAACCACCCAGGTGCCCCCATATGTATTTGTTTTATGAAAGCTACTAGCAGTGGGAAATTATTAGGATTCCATAATTTAAACTCTTAAATTCTCATAACTATGTTTTGTTTTCAACAGTAGGCTTTGATGCAATCAAATAAAGGTATAGAATCCTTTTAATGATTCTCAAAGAAACCATTTAAAGTATTTCCACTTGACAAAATAAATTTCAGTAGAAAGAAACCAATTAACCAAAACATTTTTTTTTTACTCTTTAAAAGTCATTAGTGATTTTTCTCCCCAACAAGAACATCTCTCTTGAAATTAATTTTTGATTAAGTGATTCAAATCAAAATATTAAACACTCTGGTGGATATAGAAGCAGTGATACTGGATAGTAGCACTTTTTGAATTTAAATATAGAATAATAAGATTTAAATTAAAGTTTCCAATGATGCATTTAATTTAGCCCTAATAAGATTTTGGTAATGTTAAATAAATGCCAATGAATTCCCAAAATCATATTTTAATATACAATGACAGCTATGTGTATTAATTAAATGTATTTAAATCTTTTAATGACTATTACAAAAATCAGAATCCTATGAGTGTTGCAATCAATATGATGTAGAACAAAGAACAGAGGAATGAGATTGAAGGTGACTAACTTCTAGCTGATTTGACTAGATCAGATGCTATGTTATTCTGAAGGATATGAAATCCTTCAAATAACTACCACATTTCTGAATTAAAAGGACAACACTATCATACTTAAAGACAAATACTGAAAACAGCTACTGATTTCTGTTGACTACAGAACTTTTGAAATCCATTCTCATTCTTCCTAAGGTTGTCTCAAAACTCCAGACCCTAGCAAAACAGAGGCACTGAAGATAGCAATCCTTGTGCATGACTGGCTGGGCATGTTTTGTAGTGTCAAATGTGCTTCTACTTTTGAAATATGCTCCTACCCTAAATTAAACAGGATCCACGGTTTAATATTCAGCAGCAAATATAATTCAGTAAGATGGTTCCATTGTAAAATACACTAAATGCTAAAAGGCATGTCTACATTTCTCTTGAAATGTAAATATAACAGTTTAATTTTCAGGAGCTCCATACGACTACAGAAAACAGCAAACTAATTGATTAGGTGTTGCTACATCCAAATAGAAAGGATAATAAAAAACCTGATCCTCATTCCTGAGGAACTCACATCTGTATAAAAATTAAGGAAACTGCACCCCTTCCTCACTACCCACCCATACATACACACAGTTTATCTAGACAATAATGATGGAATAAGGTCATGGTGGGGCATAAGAGGGGGGGTGTTTCAGGCTTACCAAGCTTCTTTCAACTCCTCCAAGAAGAAATACTTGCCTGTATAATGCTCTTTAACTGTAATATTTCCTCTGCTGGGCACATTTTCATTAGCTCTCATTATTCTAAAATTCCCTAAATATGCCGGTTTTCACTTCAAAAGCTCCAGTTTCTCTTTAAGGCTTTAGGTTGGACATCAATGGTTCCAGAAAGTCTTTAAAATTCCCTGAGGGATCCCTGGGTGGTGCAGCGGTTTGGCGCCTGCCTTTGGCCCAGGGCGCAATCCTGGAGACCCGGGATCGAATCCCACGTCGGGCTCCCTGCATGGAGCCTGCTTCTCCCTCTGCCTGTGTCTCTGCCTCTCTGTCTCTCTGTGTGACTATCATGAATAAATAAATAAAATCTTTAAAAAAATAAAATAAATAAAATTCCCTGAAATCACCTCTGTGTTCACAGAGTACTATACACTCCTCCAACAGAGTAGTTACTGATTTACATTTTAACCTACTGCTTGAACACTAGCTTGTACACCCTGGAAATGATGGAGTTTTTTATTTTTTTATTTTTTTTTATTTTGTATTTATTTATTTATTTATTTATTTATTTTTTTAAGTAAACTCTGCTTCCAAGATGTGGCTCAAACTCATGTCCTTGAGATCAAGAGTGGCATGATCTACCAAATTAGCCAGCCAGGCAACCCAAAGGTTGGAGTCTTCATGTTATGTTCATGGCATATAAATGACACCTGATTTTTTGCCCAATGAATGAATGCATGAATGTTTAAATGAAAAGACTAGGAAGTCTGAGACCAAAATAACAGAAGTACTATGCTGAGAGAGACCAAAGTAGATCCAATACTGTTAATTTGAGGACTAAAGTTTCTCATAAGGCTTATAAAAGTAATTTTTTTTTAAAAAATGAGTATAATTTGGGTACTTTTAAAAGGCTCATTAACAGGGAGCCTGGGTGGCTTAGGTCATGATGTCGTGGTGCTGTTATCAAGCCCCTCATCTGACTCTCTACTCAATGGTGAGTGTGCTTCTCTCTCTCCTTCTATACTTTCTTCCTCTCCTCTGTGCTCTCTCAAATAAATAAAATATTTAAAAAAATAAAAGAATCATTAACTTTTGCACACAAAGATTCTGAATTACATTGTATAAGAAAAATTCATGTTTAAAGAGTAGTCAATAACACTATACTCATTTGTGATGAAAATTTATGTGTGCTGTTTCTTCAGTGGGCCACCAGAAAGTCAAATACTTTATAGAAAGCAATTCACAATAAATTTTTTAAAAGGTCTAGGAAGACTGCAAATCTACCTAAAACAAATGAAAATTAATAGATGTGTGTGTATACACATAAATGCATATATATTCCTTGGAAGAATTTAATTACATCAAAGTATAGGTAATATTGAAAGACTGTGTAGAAAAGCTAATATAGACAATTTTAGGTCTCTTTCAAGTATATTGACCATTGTTCTGGATATAAATTCATAGTAATATTTGCTCTGTTTGAGAAATTATTTAATTGTGGGAATCTACTGATTCTGGCTGCTGTCTACCCCCCTTCCATTTTGCAAATCAGTTTGATTTTAATTTTTATAATATAATTTACTACTAATTTTCATTTCTTCTTTTCAGTTGGTTTTCCCTTTTTCATTTTGAACATTTTTTCTAAATTCATATTATAGAATAGTTTTTACAAAGAGGGGCTAAGCAGCTGTATAAATTATTTTAAAAGACCTTATTGAAACTTAAACAAGGGATCTCTGGATAGCTCAGCGGTTTAGCACCCTCCTTCAGGCCCAGGGAGTGATCCTGGAGTTCCGGGATGGAGTCCCACGTTGGGCTCCTTCCGTGGAACCTACTTCTCCTTCTGCCTGTGTCTCTGCCTCTCTCCCTCTCTCTCTGTATCTCTCATGAATAAATAAATAAAATCTTAAAAAAAATAAAAGAAACTTAAACAATTGAGTGTTAGTTCCCCAAAGTCACATGAGATGCAGTACATATATTTATATATATTGACATTGATAAAATAAATTTTAGAAGTTACTTTAGAATATTTTAGATCTTCCCACTTTATTTATATTTTAAATTTTTATTTATATTCCAGTTAGTTAACATGTCGTTCAATATTGGTTTCAGGAGCAGAATTTAGTGATTTATCACTTACATATAACACTCAGTGCTCATCACAAGTACCCTAGAAGTACCCTCCTTAATCCTCATTACCCATTTAGCTCATCCCCCCTACTACCTCCTTTCTAGCAGCCCTCAGTTTGTTCTCTATAGTTAAGAGTTTCTTTTATGTTTTGCCTCTTTTGTTTCCCCTATATTCATTTGTTTCATTTTTTTAAATTCTAGTTATAAGTGAAATCATACAGTATTTGTCTTTCTTTGACTGACATTTCACGTAGCATAATACACTCTAGCTCCATCCACACCACTGAAAATGGCAAAATTTCATTATTTTGTGTGACTGAGTAATATTCTGTTGTGTATACATATTCATCAGTCAATGGACACTTGGGCTTTTTCCATATTTTGGCTATTGTAGATAAAGCTGTAATAAACATCATGATGCATATATTCCTTTGAATAAGTATTTTTGTATCCTTTGGGTAAATAACTAGTAGTACAATTGTTGGATCATAGGATAGTTCTATTTTTAACCTTTTGAGGAACCTTCATACTGTTTTCCAGTTTGCATTCCCATGAACAGTGCAAAAGGGTTCCCCTTTCTCCACATCCTTAGCAACATCTGTTGTTTCCTGTGCTGTTCATTTTAACCATTCTGGTAGGTGTGAGGTGATACCTCCTTATAGTTTTGATTTGTATTTCCCTGATGATGAGTGATGTTCAACATCTTTTCATATGTTCATTAGCCATCTGTATGTCTTCTTTGGAAAAATGTCTATTCAGGTCTTCAACCCATTCTTAACTGGATTTTTTTTTGGGGGGGGGGTTGAGGTTGTACTTTTTAAAAGATTTTAAGTGATACATCTAGCTATGGAAATATCTAGCTATGGAAAATTACTCAATTTTTTAAAGAAAATCACGTGAATATGACAATAGCATGGCAATTTAAAATCCCTTCCTCAATTCTGTCTAAATCACACATAAGCACACACACTATCAGCCAATAATAAAAAAATAGGTTATGATTATAAGGAATTAAATTTGATTTTGAGCAGACATAAAACAAACTAAACTAAAAGCAATATTAAAATAAATATTATCAAAAATGTAAGCCAATGTAGTACCACATAACTATACTTCTTATGGTAATTACTTTTCATGCTAATACATATGATTTTTTTCATCTACAAAATAAAAACAAAGAATTTATTTTAGCATACCTTATACTGAATTAGTTTCCCTGGACATTTATAAAGAGTCTACCTAAGTTCATTTTAATTATTTAATTCATTTAATTATTATCTTAGATAAACTGACCTTCGTTCTACAATCTCAATCATAGCTAGCTAAGCTCAATTGGCTAACATTTAGTCTAACATCAAACATTAAATAAGATATTTTCAATACACTTCTGTGACACAACTGACTGTCCCTTTGTATTAACATGCTCTGATTTCAAGTTTGTTATTTTAAAATATACATAGTAAACAAGAGATGATTTCAATTAATTCGGTGGGGTCCTAAGGAGAGTTGCCTGGTGTTTATTCTAAAAAAAAGAGAGAGAGAGAGAGAATAACTGAGGAAAGTCTGAAATATCTAGAACACTTTCAGATTATAGAAGTCCTTAATTCAAATTATACACAATCTGATTTATTTATTTATTATTTATTTATTCACAATCTGATTTAAAACACTTGCTGGTAGAGTAATTTAAGATAACAAGCTTTTTAATTTTTCTAGTAGGATGTCAGATTTGGATACAGATCCTTTGTTTCTTCCTTCTTCTATAGTAATATCACAAGCAACAGGCAAAATATTCCTAAACTACTCAAAAGAGATTTCTATTAAATAACATCAACTTGGAATTTTATGCAAGGTAAAATTAAATTAAATTTTACCATATTAAAAGGACTCTAAAACTATAAAGCATCATACTATGTCATGCCCAAAGGCCTTGTGAAATAAAAGTGGACATAAAGACTTCATTAAAAAGACAAATCCTTTGAACATCATATCAGAAAGTAGGGTAGTCTGTTTCCCTAAGTCCTCAAGGCTTAAATTTAAACATGACTACTATTAAATGGCTCTAGCAATTATGACCAAGAATTACAAAGACACTAGACATTGCCAAAAAAGTAATAAAATTGCTCTCCCTCCCAAGATAACAAGCAGATTGTATGTAAAATTATTTTTAAGAGATCATTACTTAAGTTAATTTAGTATCTAATACATGTTAGGGATTGAGTCAAACACTGAAGAGACAGAGATGAACAAGGCAATCAAAGAATTTTAAAAGAACCAGAAAGAGAAACAAGTTAATTATATGACAGGAAGCCTTTTGGAATATATAAATACATAAATGATGGACAGCCCTCAATTGGTTTGAAAATGAGTTGTGAAGAAATAATGAATGAATGCAAAGATTCTTTTGAGAAAAAAAATGGTTCTTTTCAAGAAATGAAGTATAGTAAATGATCGAAGTAAGCAGAAAAGGGAAAAGTTATATAAAAAAAAGTTTTAGAATTATGTGGTGGTCAGATCATGTACAGCTTATGAGAGTTTGGTAGGGGGTTTTGTCTTTTATTCTAAGGGTGATGACAAATCACTGTTTCAGCAGAGCATGACAAGATTTATCTCTAATGTAGAGCTCACTGTGGTTTGGGATTGAGGTAAAAGTGGATGACCAAAAATCATCTAGAGTGTACTTATTTTATAGTAATGTAGGGAATTAATAATGGTATTATGGGAGTATCAAAAACACAAGAGGTAGAATTGTCAGGATTAATGATTTGAATTGATTGGACTTAAATGACTACAAAGAGGGAAGTTTTAAAGATGATTCACAGGTTTCTGATAAAAGTAACTGGAGGTAATTACTAATGTAGTTAAATCATGAAATGATAAAATGATAAAAGGATAAAATCTCACCTTTTGGTTTTCTTCACAACAAAGTTATTATAGATTCATCTCAACCAACAAGCATGACAGATTAGCCAAAATATATACATATTATACAAGAACTAATAAAAGGCTTTGCTTTTTCTGTAGTTAAACTGTAAGATAGTCTCATAATTTTAATGTAGAAATCTTTTGGGCAAATTGTACATTAAAAAGGAGAGGGACACCTGCGTAGCTCAGTGGTTCAATGTCTGCCTTTGGCTCAGTTCATGACCCCAGGGTCCTGGGATAGATTCCTGCATCAGGCTCCTCACAGGGAACCTGCTTCTCCCTCTGCCTATGTTTCTGCCTCTCTCTGTATGTCGCTTATGAATAAATAAATAAAATCTTTATAAATAAATAAATAAAAAATAAAAATTTGAAGATTTTTATTGTAAAAGATTTAATCAGGTCAGTCCAGGTGGTTCAGCAGTTTAGCGCCTGCCTTCAGCCCAGGGTGTGATCCTGGAGACCGGGATCGAGTCCCATGTTGGGCTCCCTGCGTGGAGCCTGCTTCTCCCTCTGCCTGTATCTGTCTCTCTCTCTCTGTGTCTCTCATGATTAAATAAATAAAATCTAAAAAAATAAAAAATAATAAATAAATAAATAAATAAATAGAATCTTAAAAAAATCAAATAAATAAAAGATTTAATCATTAACAAAAAGAATGTACCAAAGCTATTAAGAAAAATTGTTTTATAAATTTCTATTTTACACATCCTATAATAGCCAAGTGAAAATGTTGAGTCTCAAGTATGATATACGTTCTAGAGCCTGCAGGATAGCTTTAATTGCATCTCCTTTCAGGTGGTTATCAAAAGCATGGATGTGGATGATAAAACCCATAAGGAGAATATAGTATGAGAACAAAGGATAAAGATGTAAATACCCTAGAACAAACAAACAAACACCACCACCACAACTGAAGAAATAAGCAAAATAAGAGGAGTCCCAAGAAGAAAAGCCCTAGAGTTTGAAAGAGAAAATAAGTTAACGATATCTTCATATACAGGGAAGAGGAATTCCAGAAAGCAGCAGAGACATGGACACAAATTCATGTAAATATAAATTTGACTTGACTATAGACAAAAAAAAACACAAAACAGTTAACATAAAAAGATTGTGACAAATAATAATCATTGTCCTATAATTTGATTGATACAGTATACATTTTACTAAGCTTAAGTAAGATGAGAAAGAAAATTAACCATTTAAATCACAATGTTTATCATTTTGTGTAATGGTGGTATAAACAGAAGTCAGACTTTACTAGTTCAGAAAGAAATGGAGGTTGGAGAAATGAATATAGGGTAGAACTAGGGCTCCTGAACATTCTTTAGATAATGAACTTCAATCAGTGGAGACTTGGAGAGGGTTTCCCAGTAATACTAAGTGTTCTCCAAGCTATTTGCAGTGACTCCAGACTTGCCACTACTGATGAGTGGCAGATGCTCAGATGGATGTGACAAACATGGTTTTTATCTGGCTGAAGGATGAAAATGTAACCTTCAAACACAAGATGAAAAATTAGTGATTCAGAGATGGACTCAAAAGAATTTAGCTTAAATGACAGAATGGAAGTGGATGACTTGGATATCAATATAGTTAAGAAATGAAAAAATAAACAATAAATAGTGTAAGTCAGTTAGTGTAAATCAGCTAAATACTTGTGAAAATATTCTGAATCTGGAAACCACATAATTCTCTTAAATAGAGGAGGAAGCTGAGGATAAATTACATTATTATATTTCCAAAGTTTATGCAGCTAAGCCAAAAATAGGACTACATCCCACAAAGTTGTTTTCACCTATTCCCATTTCTATCTAAGAGTCATATCACTGATGTATGGTCTTATAAAACATTTCCTGAAAATCTACAAAACTGAGTTCACAAATCAATGTTTCTTCTCTGAAGTTTTTGTGTTAAGAAATATTTTTTTAAGTACATCCCCCTATTTGTAACAAGTAGGGCTGAATAGGATTAATGAAACGTATATTGATGTTTATGTGTGTTCTTAATAGCCACAATACTCAGATCCATTGCCAACATAGTTACATTAAATTCCAACTCAATTTAAAACTACATTTGATGGACTCGTATTTCAATTCAGAAGAAACCTGTTTATTAACATTAATTTTTCTCAAAACAAACTTCACTTCTTCATCAGAAATTTCAGCTCTCATTGTCTTGACAGAACTATACCACCGCATGAGTTTATCATCCTGAAGAGACGTGAAGTGACAATTGTGATTAGGGAAGAGATGATACTGATGATGATCCCCCTTTATTTGCATTTGACTCAGAAAACCTCAGGAGAGAGAAAAGACAACTCTGGTTTACGAAAGAGTTCAGACTGATTGAATTGTTAGAATTAGTTTGTTCAACACATCCTCCAGAGACATAAGTTATGTCATGAACCTGATTCATAGAGTAACAAAGAGTACCCACTGTGCACTTCTAATGTGCAAGTTCAATGGTTGTTTATCTTAATAATGAGTCTCTGGTTTGCTAAAAGAGGCGTATGTTAGGCAACATGATGTATCATCCACTCCTCAAATGCAACTGTGTAGAGAAAAATGGGTATAGAATTTGCAAATCTTATCCTAATGTGAAAACAGAATGAAATTGGTTTTTAGTGAAAATATTTCAGGCCAAAGTACAGAATATTTCATAGCAAATACAAATATTAAATAATTAAATAAGAAAAAATATTCTAAGAGAAATTAACATGTATAGTACAAGGTCTTTTTCCAACTCTAATCATCAGATTATCTGGCATATAAATCTTATAGAATTATTATGCAACATACACATTTATTCTCTTCCATATGAACATTCTCATAGCAAGTGACACTTTTTAAAGTCACTAGTATTTCCTAATTGTTGTATTATATGTTTAATGTCTGGTATTTTCCTACAATTTTCTTGTTGACATTTAGCAATATTTTGTCTCATTTAATTCCTTCAATCTCCCTGATGTATATAAATAACTAGCAATAGATTACAGGCAAATTTTTAAAAATGTTTTTGTATTTTTAGGAATTAGTAGTGAATGTTTTATGAAAAACCCAATGTACACATTAAACCTCTATCTAGGTGATATATAATACATAATAGCTCTGAGAATGATTTCATTAAAGAAATTGTTTAATTTGCTTAACGAACTTTTTTCTCAAATTATGTAGTCATGAAATACTATACCTCCATCCCCTTCTCCTTGCACAATCACAAATTAATATCTTGCTGAAGGATATTTGTCAGATTTTTGTGAGAAAACCTATTTTAAAGTATTATCACTCATAATTAATAGCTTCAAATGGGAATAATACTTCTAAATTAAGTAAATGGAAAAGGAATTTATAATTACTGAGACCCTGTTATGTTCCAGATGCTACAATGACCACATTTTTTGCTATCATCATTAACGATGATGCTTTAAAAAATTCTGTCTTGGAGATACTGCAAGCAAAAAAGGGTGCTATTCCCACATTTAAATAAGAAAAAAATAAAACTGGAAAACCTGAAAACTGAAAACTTTTATTACACTCATCAGAGAATGAAGTTGTGAGGCAAACAACTGACCCAAAACATTTTGTGAGGCTTTCACCTGCAGGTAAGGAACAGGACCAGGACATTTACTCACCTGGCATCATGGGCTAGGGTAAAAAAGTGAAGCATCTGGGACTATAGAGAGGAAAAGGGAAGTTTCACACTCTGGAAGGATTTTCCTACAAGAGCTCTACTAGATGACTAGTAAGAAAAATGAGAGAGATTTCTGAAAATAATTTGTGATACAGGCTGTATGAGAGGAATAGCAGCCACTGCCATAATCCTCTAAGAACTTTCTCTAGATTTCCTCTATAGAACAAAAGCTTTAAACTAAAAGGGTAAAGACAATGAAACTACCTTGAAAGCTCTAGTAGAAACTCCCCGTATCTAGTAGAGAAATTCAATAAATAAATAATAGACAGACAGCTGGATAGACACATAAATGTTCTGTGGGAGAGGAGGAGAATCTCCACCTCTGGGGGGAAACAGATTCAGCATTTTATCTGTAGCAGATACAGAACACTGAGAAGGCCATTCCCCACCCCACCCCCCCAGGATTCAGCCAAAGAGTAAGGCTTTTTCAGATCAACAGCGAAACTTCCACCTACGCCTCCACCACCACACTAGCAAGCTTCAAGGAAAAGAACAATGGAATTCCACTGAGGGCTGCAAAAGACACTTTCTTAGGAAACAGTACAAAGGGAAGACCAAGACCAGAAGTCAAGTAGGCAGACTCAAAGCCAACAGCAATTTGCCTTAAACAAATCCCTGAAAAACTAGCCCATACTGTAAACCCAACGTATAGCTGGGGAAATTTGAAGCTTCTTAGGCACTTACAATGACCAGAGCTATAACAAATATCAAACCCAAAAAAACTTCTAACTATATTAACACAAATCTCTACATAAAGGCCTTGCAGAACCAAAAGAATCTGTGAATGTGCAAATAGGTGCATAAAAATGTGAAAAAAAACCCTGAAATGCAAATAGAAAAAGTAAAGCAGACAAACACGCACACAGAAATACCATTATTCATGTAGTAACCTTACCAACCTGATTTCAATACTGATAAAAAGGAAATCTAGAACATGGAGTATTCTGCAAGAAAACTAATTTAGACTCTTCTAAAATGTCAAAGTCACAAAACAGGAAAAATGGTTGGGGAACCTTTCTAGATAAACAAATGAAACCAACAAAGCAATAAATAAACCTTGAGGATTAGAGTCTGCTAGAAACATGTGTGGGAGAGACTGAAAAAAAGAAAAAGGAAAAAGAAAAAGCAACAGCGCCACCACCATCACTGGTGTCAAATGATTATATGGATGTTATTACATTATTCTTTTGACTTCTTTGTAGGGTTAATTTTTTTTTTAACCTTAAGAGAAAAAAAAATGTTTTTCTTTTGCCTGGCCTTTTTATAGAATTTTGAAGACCATGTTAGTCTCATAGGAGGAGATCAAATTAAAAATTGCTGAATGAATGAATAATATAAAACAGTGTTTTTTAGCTTCCTCTGTTATAGAAAAAAGTTATATCTTATATCTTTCTCTGTTATTAAGGAAATATTTTTGAAAATCCTTTTAAATCCATGCCCAGATGTCTCAAAATTCCAAAAGAAAGTCATTTTAAATAACACAAATATATACTTGATGAGTTTTAAGTCAGGTCAGAATTATTAGTTTCTATATTGCTTTTCAAGTTTTCAGGTGGACTAATATTCAGGATATGTTTATACACACAAATTATATTGAATGTAAATCCATAGGAATTGAACAATGGTTCAATAAATCAAGATTAGACCTAAGAAAAATTATTTCCAGTAAAATTTATACAAGAAATAAAGATTTTGAGAAATAGTTATATAAATTTATTCTCTGGAAATGTAAACCAGTATTTCAGCAGAATCTGGATAGTTTTAAGTATTGGCTGGAAGCAAGCATGAACCAGAAGTCAAGAGGGAGGAAGGATAAATTTGACATTGGTGAGTAGGGGATGAAGGAGAAGGAAGGAAATCGTAAATTGAGAAGTAGAAAGTACTGTCAAAAGAGGAAAACAGTTTTGTAGTCCTCAAATATTCCTGTCCAAAGAAAACACCTTCTAACATAATTATACTAAGAATTTTAGTACTTTCTAGAAGATTACAGGAATTTTCAAAATGGGTATGTAACTTCACTGAACAAAGGAGACAATTGGAAGAAAGTTAGTTGGACTCAACACATTACATACAAATTATTGAAAGTTCAGCTTTTTACATATGTTTTTGTACATAAGAGAAACAATCCAACATTGTTACTCTTTGTTCTTTTCTTCCCTATATACAGAGCCTTCGTCATGTAACGTTTTGGGTTGGATTTGTTTTGTTTTGTTTTGTTTTTCTTACCTGATTATGTTCACTGATGGTAGATCTTCATGTAATTAATTAGTTCTGATATCAATAAATGATTTATGCAATGATGTGTCATTCCATACTATGTGCATAACTGACTGAAATGTTAGGATGTTGCAATCAAAATTTTCAATGTACTGTAAAGAAATGGCCTGGAATATAATTTGTATTTTCATATTCATTCTGAAAAATTATTCATTTTGAAATATTTTTATTATACCAGTATCAACACAGTAAGCATATTTATTTTACTGGTTTTTGTTTTCTTTTGACCATTTGGAAGCTACTGATTTTGAGTTATCATTTGTACCAACATTCTCATAACACTTTATAAATACATGCACTCTACCTGCAGCTTTTAATGAGGAATGATTCCATTCACAGCAGCTACCTGAAAATATCAGTCCAAAGGATTGTGTTTGGCATACCATGCTGTTAAATTTTCCTATCATTTATGTGATTTTTTAAGCATTGCCTGTGGCTTTACTGATCATTATTAAAAGCAAAGTACCCTTAGAATTTCAATTGCTTTCTTCTGCCTGAATACAAATTAAAACCTGTTTAATACAATAGTGGAAACACATTCTAATTCATTACTTTGTTTGTAACAGAATATCTTGGTTCTAACAAGTCCTGTTTTCATAAATGAAAATATGTTATAGAGTATTACTCAATTCTGTAGAATTATATCTGATTAGGAAAAAAATCAAGCTATAGATATTACTTGTCTAACCATGAAAGAAGGAAGCTATCATTAAGTCCATCCTTTGTCTCAATTAGAATTGTGTGAGGAAGCAGTGAGTCATGAACTCCAGTCTGAAGACACTGGGAAAATCCATCAGCACGTGATTCTGTGTGATTCAATTAGGATGATAACAGGAAAGGCCTGATAACAGAATTCCATGAAAACACACACAAAAACGCAACAATTATCTATGAAAAGTAGTATGGAGAATCCTCAAAATATTAAAATAGAACCATCATATGATCCAGCAATAGCACTTTTGGGGATATGTTCAAAGAAAATAAACACTAAGTTGAAAAGATATCTGCATCCCTATGTTCATACTACATTATTTATAATACTCAAGATATGGAGACAACCAATTATCAAATGATGGATGAATGGATAAAAAGTTGTGGTATATATAAACAACAGAATATTATTTGACTATTAAAGAAATGAGGAAATTCAATCAGTTCCAACAACATGAATGGATCTTGAAGGCATTTTTCAAGTAAAATAAGTATGACACAGAAAGACTTTTACTGTATTATTTTACTTATATGAGATATCTAAAAAAACAATAAATAAATAAATAAATAAATAAATAAATAAATAAATAAAAACAGAAAAACCTCAGAAGAAGAGATCAGACTTTCATTAATAGAGGAAGAGGGCAGGGGAAGAGGGATAAAGTTAAAGTTAGTCAAAAGATATAAACCACATCTATATCTACCTGTCTACCTATCTACATACACAGACACAAACCTTTCATATAACAATTGCAAATATTTATGCACCCACTGTGGGAACACTCAAATATATAAAACAATAACAAACCCAGAGATGCTTCAATGGTTGTGTTGGTTGAGCATTTGCCTTTTGTTCAGGACATGATATTGGAGTCCTAGGATTGAGTCCCATGTCAGGCTCCCTAGAGGAAGCCTGCTTCTCCCTCTGCCTATGCCTCTGCCTTTCTTGCTATTTCTCTAGTGAATAAATAAATAAATAAAATCTTAAAAAAAAACCATCCCAAAGAAACTAATAGATAATACAATAATAGTGAGAAACTTTTACACCCCATTTACATCAATGGATAGATCATCTATACAGAAAATCAACAAGGAAATAATGGCTTTGAAGGACATATTGGACCACTTGGATTTAACAAATATATTCACAACATTCTGTCCTAAAACATCAGAATACACATTCTTTCCAAGTATAAATATAGAACAGTCTCTATGAATAGATTACATATTAGGTCACAAAACAGACCTCAACAAATTCAAGAAGATCAAAGTCATACCATGCACCTTTTCTGACCACAATGCTAATTAGATGTTAAACACAAGACAACATCTGGAAAAGCCACAAATACATGGACTTCAAACAACATGTTACTAAACAATGAATAGGTCAACAAGGAAATAAAGAGGAAACTTTTAAAAAAAATACATGGAAGCAAATGAAAATGAACACACAATGATCCAAAACTTTGAAGGCAATAAAATCAGACCTAAAGAGAAAATTATATAGCAATACAGGTCTACCTCAAGAAGTAAGAAAAATCTCAAATATACAACTAACCTTATTCCAAAAGGAGCTAAAAAATAAGCAAATAAAGCCTAAAGCCAGTAGAAGGAGGGAAATAATAAAGATTAGAGCAGAAACAAATGATATAGAAACTAAAAATACAATAGAACAGATAACTGAAAATAGGAGCTAGTTCTTTGAAAAAAAATGAATAAAATTGATAAACCTCTCAGACTTAACAAAGAGAAAGGATCCAAATAAATCATAAATAACAATCAACACCACAGAAATGCAAATCATAAGATAATATTATGAAAATGTACATGGCAAAATATTGAACAACCTAGAAGAAATGGATAAATTCCTGGAAACATGCAAACTACCAAAATTTAAAGAGTAAGAAATAGAAAACTTGAACAGATCTATAAATAGCAAAGAAACTGAATCAGTAATCAAAAGTCTCCCAACAAACAGAAGTCCAGGGCCATATGTCCTCATGGGTTAATTCTACCAAAAATTTAGAGCAGAATTAATACCTATTCTTCTCAAACTGCTCCAAAAAATAGAAAAGGAAAGAAAACTTCCAAATTCATTCTATGAGAACAGCATTACAGTGATACAAAAAACAGATAAAGACAATGCTAGAAAAGGCTAATATTCCTGATGAACATAGATGCAAAAATGCTCAATAAAACACTAGCAAAATGAATCCAACAATAAAGAAAACATTTACCACAATCAAGTGGGATTTATTCCTAAGTTACAGGGTTTGTTCAATATTCATAAATCAATCAACATAATACATCATATTGATAAGAGAAAGGATAGGAAACTGATAATCATTTCAACAAATACAGAAATTGGGTAAACTACAACATCCATTCATGATATAAACCCTTAACAAAGTAGGTTTAGAAGGAACACACCTCAACATAATAAAGGCCATATATGAAAAAATTCACCACTAATATCATCCTCAATGGGGAAAAACCGAGAACTTTTCCTCCACAGTCAGGAATACAACAGGGATGCCCACTCTCACCACCATTATTCAACATAGTACTGGAAGTCCTAGCCTCAGCAATCAGACAAGAAAAAGAAGAAGAAAAAAAGGCATCCAAACCAACAAGGAAAAGTCAAACTTCCACTATTTGCAGATGACATGATTCTATATACAGAAAACAATACCACAATAAAAAAAACTACTAAAACTGATAAATTCAGTAAAGTCACAGAATACAAAATCAACATACAGAAATCTGGTGTATTTCTATACACTAAAATGGAGCAGCAGAAAGAGAAATTAAGGAATCAATCTCATTTATAATTGCACCAAAAGTAAGAAGATACCTAGAAATAAACCTACCTAAAAACGTGAAAGACTTTCACTCTGAAAACTATAAAACTACCGATGAAAGAAATTAAAGAAGAAGCAAAGAAATGGAAAGATATCCCATGCCCATGGACTGGAAGAACAAATACTGTCAAAACGTCTATACTACAAAACTTTCATTATTTGCAGATGACATGATACTCTATATAGAAAACTTGAAAGACTCTATCTAAAGAATACTAGAACTGATAAATGAGTTCAGTAAGGTCACAGGATATAAAATCAATATATAGAAATCAGTCGCATTTCTATACACTAAGATTGAAATATCAGAAAGAGAAATAAACTGTCCCATTTACAAATGCACCAGAAGGAATAAAATACCTAGGAATAAATTTAATACGAGATGAAAGACCTATACTCTGAAAACTAAAATATTCCAATGAAAGAAACAGAAGATGACCCAACAAAAGGCAAGATATCCATGCTCATGGATTGGAAGAATATGTCAAAATTTCTATACCACCCAAAGCTATCTATACAGTTAATGCAATTCCTATCAAAATATCACCAGCATTTTTTATAGACCTAGAAAAAAACTATCCTAACATTTTATGAAACTGCAAAAGACTTCAAATAGCCAAAAGGCAACCCTAAAAAAGAAAAACAAAGCTGCAGACATCACTAGTCCAATTTCAAGTTATATTACAAAGCTGTTGTCATCAAAATAGAATGGTATTGGCACAAAAATAGACATGCAGATCAATAGAACAGAAAAGAAAATCCAGAAATGAATATGGTCAATCCATCTTCAACAAACCAGGAAAGAATATCCAATGGGAAAAAAAGATGGTCTCTTCAACAAATGGTATTGGGAAACCTGAACAGCTATATGCAAAAGAATGAAACTGGACCACTTCCTTACACAATACACAAGAATAACGTTAATTAAGGACCTGAAACCATAAAAACCTTGAAAAAGAATAAAGGCAGGAACTTCTTTGACATTGGTGGTAATAACTTCTTACTAGATAGTTCTCCTGAGGCAAGGGCAACAAAATAAAAATAAACTATTGTGACTACATCAAAATGAAAAGTTTCTGAACAGTGAAAGAAACGATCAGTAAAACTAAAAGGCAAACTCCATAATGGGAGAGGATATTTGCAAATGACATATGTGTAAAAGGGTTAGTATCCAAAATCTATAAATAACTTAAAAAACTGAACACTCAAAAACTGAATAATCCAATTCAAAAAAGGGGAGAAGACATGGATAGACATTTTTCCAAAGATGACATACAAATGGTTAACATGCACATGAAAAGATGTTCAATATCACTTATCACCAGGGAAATACAAATCAAAACTACAATGAGATATCACTTCACACCTGTCAGGGTAGCTAAAATCAACAATATAAGAAACAACAGCTATTGGAGAGGATATGGAGAAAGAGGAACCATTTTGTACTGTTGGAGGGAATGCCAACTGGAAAGTTGTATGGAGGTTCCTCATGATGAAGTTTTGGAATATAGGTGAGGTCTGGAGCCAATGACCAATAAAGAATTCTTGAGATGTCTTTGGTGCAAAATGGTGGTTTTATTAAAGCACTGGGACAGGACCATGGGCAGGAAGAACTGCTGCCCTGGGTCTGTGAGGGGTGGCTGATTATATACTTGGGACTTGGGAGGGGTTTAGGGATATCGTACTCTCTAAGGAATTTTGGAAGCAGGGTTCAGGACCTTGAGGGGGCTGGCTATTGTTGGGAAAAGGACACTTATTACTGTCTAATAAAACCTGAATCATGAGAACCTTCAGATGTAATTTGGTGGGCCATATGCTTGGGGGATGATTGCCAACATGTATTGTGGGGGTTGAGAGATAAAGGAAAATTTCTAAAGGAATTTTATTTTTAAAAATGTTTTTAAGATTTATTTATTTATTAATGAGAGACACACAGAGAGAGGCAGAGACACAGGCAGAGGGAGAAGCAGGCTCCTCGCAGGGAGTCCAATGCAGGACTTGATCCCAGATCCTGGGATCACACCCTGAGCCGAAGGCAGACGCTCAACCACTGAGCCACCCAGGCATCCCAGGAATTTTTAGATGTTAGACTTACATGCTCTTGGGGGTCAGGCTAAGATTGCCTTCTGCCCTTAGCAAAGTATGAACATCGGGGCAGTTGAGTCTGTAGAGGAATGTCCCTCTACCTGTTTCAAGGACTTGTCAATGTGCTGCCCCAGGCTCATGCCTTGTCCTCAGCTAGCCCTCTGTTCCCCCATCACTCAAAAGTTTAAAAATAGATTCACCTTATGATCCAATAATTCACACTACTGAGTATTTATCCAAAGAATATAAAAACACTAATTCTAAAAGATGCATTTCTATGTTTTATAGCTGATTTATCTATAATAGCCAATTATGGAAACAGTGCAAGTGTCCAATGATTGATGAATGGATAAAGAAGGGGTTATATGTATGTGTGTATGCCCATATATGCACAGACATACATACACTCAAGCACAATGGAATATTATCCATAAAAAATAATGAAATCCTGCCATTTGCAAGAACACGGGTGGAGCTAGAATATTATGCTAAGCAAAATAAGTCAGTCAGAGAAAGACAAATACCATATGATTTCATTCATGTGTGGAATTTAAAAATGAAACAAAGGAGGGGCACCTGGGTGACACAGGTCATGATCCCAGGGTCCTGGGATGGAGACCTGAACCTGCTCAGCAGGAAGCCTGCTTCTGCCTCTTCCTCCACCTACCCCCCTCCCCCGTGCTCTATTTCACACTCTCTCTCAAATAAATAAAATATTTTTTTAAAGAAATGAAACAAATGAGCAAAGGGGAAAAAGAGAGAGACAAACCAAGAAAGAGACTATTAAGTGTAGAGAACAAACTGATGGTTACCAGAAGGGAGGTGGGTGGGGGGATGGGTTAAATAGGTGAAGGGGATTGAGGAGTATACTTACTGTGAAGAGCACCAGGTGATGTTTGGAAGTGTTGAATCACTGTATTGTACACCTGAAAATAATATTACATTGTATGTTACCTAAATGGAATTTTAAAACAAAACAAAAAGGATATAAACTTCCAGTTATAATTACTAGCAATACAACGTACAGCCCAAGGACTATACCTAACACTGCTGTATAATACACAGGGAAGCTGTTAAGAGTAAATTCTAAGATTCTCTTCACAAGGAGAAATTATGTTTTCCTTTTTAAAAATTTTATTTATGTGATTGATAGCTGAACCTGTTGTACTCATTTCACAATATATGTTAACTAAACCATCACGCTCTATGCCTTAAATTATAGAGCGACATACGACAATCTTTTTTTAATAAAACTGGAAAATTGTGACAATTAAAAGACAAAATAATAAAAAGCAACTAAATTTCAGAAAAATAACATCATCTTTGTCTTTAAGAGATAGATCAGTATGCTTTCAGGACTATGAAAGAAAATTAACACCTGGCTTTTAATAAGATAACTCAAAAACTTTACTGAAAACCTTACATACTAGTTAACACAGTAGGAAAAATGAAAACCATATCAAAGTGTAATAAATATATCTATCAACAAGGGTGATACACCTGATATATATGGAAAAGATAAAAACAAGTTTTAAATTCTTGAATATAAAAGCTTCAAAAACTGTAATGTAAGGCACTTCTAGCTTTTCTGGATTCTTTTTAAAAACTCCTAAAATTGGTACATATAAAGGTTAAATTATCTTTAAAAAAATCTAAAAGTGATTTTGGAATTCATATGTAAATGAGCATAACTTGCTAAACAGCAAAGTCCATCCACGTACTAAGCAAAAGCATTTACTCAGCAACTATAACTCTTGGACTTTTAGAGAAAAACAGATGTTGCAGATACGTATATGAATACACAAAAGAGCTAATATATTTATAATATATAAGTATAAATATATCATGATCACTGTAGAGATATAGATAAAATTCTGAATTAACTGAGAAAAATCTTTTAAGCACTGCTATATCTGGATTTTGACTTAAGTAAATAATACTGGTTGCTGTGATCAGAAAACCTGGGAGAGAAATGGGGTTTAAGAAAGGGCTTAAGGGAAAAAAAAAGGCTTGAGGGTAATGAAAATTATGTTTTAGCCATATCAAATTTGATTGCCCTTTAAACATGAAACTGGAGAGGTCCAACAGGCCACTGGATAAACAGAGGCCTGGGGAATGTTGAGCTTTGAAGATGTGTATGTGGAACTTAATAGGTAGTTGGGATTGAACGTTATGAGACCGCACAAAATCTAGGATGTAGAGAACAGGAATAGATAGAAACAAGAGATGGCAGCCAAGGAGTGAGCTCAGGGCTTTGCCATCATTTGTTAGGAAGCAGAGGAAGCATCAGGAAATGATACAGAACAAACTAGGGAGGAGTAGAGAAACAAACAAAATGAAACATAAAAAGGTTTTAAGAAAAAAAAAGGTTATATGTGTTAGATACTTACAAGACTTTTCAGTCATGACTATATATTTAGTGATTATATATTCAGTTATGACTGTATGTATAGTCATGACTAAATAATAGAACATAATAGATATGGGAACATGAAATAGTGTTGACCTGACAGAAAGAGACTGCAGTTATGGGTACTGAATCCAAACTGGAATGACGTGGAGATAGAATCATGAGAAAATGGAGACTGTGGGTATACAAAGCTTATTTGAATCACTTAAAACAAGTGATAGTAAAAAAAAAAAAAAAAAAAAAAAGGCACAATAGCTGGATGGTGTAAGATAAATTGAGGATTATTAAGAGATGAAGCCCTAGAGGAGGATTTTGTGCCAACAAGAATGTCAGAAGTCCAAAGACAACAAGTGAGGACATAAAAGCAAATGGGAGAATGAATAAACACAGAAAAAATCTCATTTATTAAATATTCAGAGCCAGGTAAAAATAGTGTTATCTTTATAAAATGTCACCTAACAGATGGTTAACCCTTGCAACTAGCTTTGATACAAAACTAACCAACCTTAATTGCAATCCTATAGACAGGCTATTAGATTCAAAAGCAAATTCTGACAATTCAAGGGCATAATGATCTGTAACTAGAATGGGGAAAGAAAATTATTATCTAACATGACCAAGATAGGTGACACTCTGGCCAACAGTTTTATCAAAACTTCAGGGAGAATTTCTAATCAACTGTACTTTGTACTGTCATTTGCATTATGTATATGCTACTTAGTAGAGTATGTATATTTAATCCTGACCATATGTACAGGGAGGGCATCTCTATTATTTTCTTTTCTTCCTAAGTGAATGATGATAAAAAAAAAATTGTTCAGGAATTTCTAAGAAAAGATAAATGAATTGGTAATCACTCTTTTTTTAAAAAGTCATCTGTCTCCTGTTTTTCTGGGTTTCTAGAGTCCAGAGTACATTTGTTACCTCATAAAGAGTTTATCTTAGAGTGTGTTAAAATAGGCCCACAACGCTTGCTGCGTAGCCCAGTAACTCCCTTTAGAAATATTTAAAACATGCTCCTATTACAGTCCAGAAATACAATAGAAAATGTGCCTGGATACTTGAATCTTGATACTGGAATCATTTCAGAGAATTGTCCTAATAACTTCCATTCATTAATCCTTTTGTGTTCCATAGTGTTTATCTTTTGCAACTTTAGTTCTTTTTGCCCATTCCTCCTCCATATAGCAACATGAATCCATACATCTCTCTGATGGCTAACAGGTACTTTCTTTTTTTTTTTTTTTTTTTTTTTAACAGGTATTTTCTTAGGGCATTCAAAGAAGATAATTTTGAACAAACAGTAAAAAAAAAAAACACAAAAAGTGAAAAGATGTTATTTTTTATCTTTAATAAATCATGCTTTCCTGTTCCCTCCTTTTTAAAAATTCTTACATTTTGGGATGATATCATGACTTCTCCATTTGCCTTCAAATATTAAGAAACTTATTTTGCACTTATTAAATATTCAAGTCCAGTTTAATAAAAATCCAAGCCTTATTGACAACATCAAATGCTGGCAAAGATGGGGAGCAACAGGAACTCTCATCCATTGCTGATAGGAATGCAAAATGGTATAGCCACTTTAGAAGACACTGTTGTAGTTTCTTATAAAACTAGACATACTCTCACTACAGGAGCAATCATGCTTCCTGATATTTACCAAATGAACTGAAATCTTATGTCCACAGAAAAACCTGTGCCCAGATGTTTATAGCAGCTTTACTCATAACCAAGGATTGAAGGCATCCAGACTGTCCTTTGGTAAGTAAATGCATAAACAAACTGTGGTGCATTCAGACAACAAATTTTATTCAGCACTTAGAAGAAAATGAGCTATACAGCCATGAAAATACATGAAGAGTCTTAAACGTATTTACAAAATTAAAGAGGACTGTCTGAAGAGTCGACATACTATGTATGTTCCCAACTCTGACATTCTAAAAAAGGCAAAACTATGGAAACTGTAAAAAGGATTAGTGGTTTCCAGCAGTCAAGAGCAATTGACAGATCACAGGATTATTAGGACCGTGAAACTTGCTGTGTGCTACTCTAATGATGAATGTATGTCATTATAATTGGTCAGTTGCCAAGAGTGAACCCTAATGTCAAATATGGACTTGGTGATAATTATGATATGTCAATGTAGTTCATCAATTATAACAAATATGCCACTCAGGTGGGGGATGTTGATGGTGGGGGAAGCAGTGCATAGTGGGGACAGGAGTATATAGGAATTCTCTGTGATTCCTGCTCAACTCATATATATATATATATATATATATATATATATATATATATATGAGTTTTATATATATTTATATATATATAAAATCAGGTAATATATATGCATATATCAGGAAAGCTCATGTTTTGATGTTTTGTAGGTATTATACACTGATAACATGAAACATTTTTTATTGAACTTTTGAGGTAATTATAAATTCACATGCAGGTGTTAACAATGACACAAAAAGATCCCATATAGCCCCTATCCAATTTCTTCCAAAGGTAACATATTGTAAAACTACAGTTCAGTATCACAACCAGGATATTGACATTGTTACAATAAATACACACAATATTTCTATCATCAAAAAGATTCCTCACAGATTTGGAACATTTGGAACTTTGTTCTTAGATTAGGTGGAGGTTCTTTCCATACTCTTCGAGGATACCAGCTGTCCTTTTAGAGTTACATCATCTCTCTAGCTGCTTGCGACTACTAATCTAATCCCTATTTCTATAAGTTTTTCATTTCAAGAATGTTATACAGATGGAATCATACAGTATGTAGCCTTTTGAGATGATTTTTTTTTTACTCAGCCCTTTAGAGCTATCCAAGTTGTTATGTGTAAGAATCATCTGTTTCTTTTTATTGCTGAGTAGTAGTAAGTGTAAGTGTTCCACAGTCTGTGTAGTTACTCATCTGTTGAAGGATAACTGAGTCATTTGCACTTTGGGACTATTAAGAATAAAGCTGCTATTATTTTTTAATCAAGTTTTTATTCAATTTAAAGATTTATGACTTACAGCTCGAGTCTGACCCAGGTACAGAAACCTGCAGTGCACAGAGTCCCAAGGTCATTTTTTACTCACTTTCCAGCTTCACTTCCTCTTCCATTTATTAGCCAGGATTCCTGGGTAAGAGCAATTGGAGAGGGAGTAATAGAGATTTTAGGATACATTCTACTAGTTCACATCTTCTTGCTTTGGCTTTGTATATCCTGTGCTGGGTTTCCCCAGTGTGGTGGGAACTATTGGAAGTTCTTCAGAAACCCTCTGAGAGTAGACTTGAATTTCACCAACTCTTCAAATGCTTGTCTTCAAACATCATATCCTACACAGATCATCTGTGAGAGGGCCACAGTCTCAAAGCATGTTGCCTCATAAGCAGTGTCAAAATGATTCAAGGCCAACTAAATTATCAGATATTTGCTGTGGGACATAAAAAAGAACTTTTTTTTTTTTTTCTCCAGGAAACTGAAAATACAGTTGTTTATATGGTGAACCTCTCTTCCCTCTGTTAACAAAAGCAGTTGCAACCAGTCTGGTTTTTGGTTGGTTTGGTTGGTTGGTTGGTTTTGTTTGGTTTTATGAGGAATGCCACAAAACAACATGCATCCCTAACTCCATGGACATGTGCTAGGTTCTTCAAGTGATTTTCTGGAAGTCTACTGATCAT